>NW_019174404.1:22826273-22940969 GCF_002260705.1 Seriola dumerili
GTATATTAACCCTTGTGTGGTGTTCGGGTCTGTGGGACCCGTTTTCATTTTTTATCAAAAGAAATATTATATGATTAAGTATTTTTTTCAAACCCAGACTCATTGGCCTTGGCTCATTTTCTGTGAAGAATATTTATCAGAACACATTTTCAATGACCACACATTGTACCCACCCCCCTACAACATTTTTATAATTAACCATACAAGTATATGCTGTTTACTGTAATATTGCTTGTAAATTGGGATGAATTAAACATCTGTTAAGTATTTTAACAGAAAATTGTTTGATTGTGTTGAAATTAACCCCAACAAATGCAGGCGTTCCACCAGACCCCGCAACACTGCTGAGTAACAAAAATATGAACATCCACACAAGGGTTAACTGGTACATGTATACATAGAACAAACAGCAGTCTGTGGAATAAGTAACCAATCTTAATGGTTTCTTCACTGACCACTAGGACAGAGTGTGTAATTCACTTCTTCCGGATTTGTGTGTAAGCAAGTGAAGGTCAGTACTGCAGGTCATAGGACTACATGGCTGCAGCACAGCCAGCTGTTGTTGGCAAAGTGTGTGAGGCTCACATTAGAGAAAATGAAGGCTGAGGCAGATGTTGGGAGCAGATTCCCAGAGGGCAAAGAGGATTAGCAGGTGAGGAGCAGCGCTCTCTGCTGCTGCTGTTATCTTCACTTTCACTGGGGTATTATTGCTCCTGACAGGATGTCACTTCCAGCTCTGACATATTACCCCACCATGAGTCCTGAAGTTAGATCACTGTTTGTATGGACTGGTTCTAAAGAACTTGATAGATCAATCAGTTTGCACAAAATGTGACATTCAGTTTCTATCACAAGATTGTACTGTATCTGTAATTCTTTGCATGTTGAGGAGAATCAAAACTCTTCCGATGTTTTGCTGCTGTGACATTTTGTCTTTACAGTATAAATAATGTCAGGTCGTTTGTGTTTAGATGCAGGAATACAAACGAAACACAGCCACCAGTCTGCAGCCGTGCTACTGGCTCTGGGAGTTTGGTGTGCAGTAAATGTAAAAATGGTGGTCATCCCCTGATGGGGATGTCATTAGATTACAGGAAAATTTTGACCTATAATGAAAGTGAAGTCAGAGGATGTCAGGATAGTAATTTCAGGACAAAAAACAAATTAGTTCAGCGATTTCTTAAACAAAGAAGAACACAAGGTGTTATTAGATTCAGAAACAAATGCTGTGAGGTGAGGCTGGGAAACAAAACGCAAACACGAAAGCACAAGGAGGACAGCGTGATACTCAACAGAAGTAAAACAGAAAATCCAAACACTGGTAGCACTGGGAGACAGAACAGGGCACAAGACACAGGGGAATAAGGTGGTTATTTTACTTCCTGTCTTTGTCCTGTTTCCCTCCTTGTTGAATGTCTGCCCCGCCCTAATGTGTTTCACCTGTGTTCAATCATCCTTGCCTCCCTTGTGGGTATTAGTTCTCTGTGCTCCCTGTTGTTGGTGTCAGATTGTCTGTTTTGCTTGTTAGTTTTGCTCAACTTTGCTAGAATTTCCTTGTGTGCCAGTTTTGGTTTCCCAAGTGGTCCCTGTTGCTTCTTGTTCAGGTGCCCCTCATTTTGAGCTTCAGAACTTTGACGTTTAGACTTTTGCTCATGGACATTGTTTGGCTTACCTCTCCAGTTTGGATTTCTGTTTTACCACTTCAGTCTTTTGTGTTGGTATTTATTTAATAAATTGGTTTATTGCAAAGCTCTGCTGTCGTGGTCTGCATCTGGGTCCAGTTAACCCAAAAGAGAACAACCAAAGTCATCCAGTAGTCGTTGAGAGAGACAAAGCGGTGGACTGACCAACCAACCCTGCCATCCCTCCGCCATGTTGCAAAAATATGAACACGAGTCTGAGCAACAACAACCAGGGCAGCACAATGTGAACAGGCACATGTTTTTTAGGGTTTTAGCAGTTATTAGTCCAGTAATTACACAAATGAATATCAAACAATAGCTTGGTGGGGCCATTTATGATCAGTCTGAAGCTGTTAAGTCATCCATCCTTTGGAAGTACAGTAAAATGAAAAGAAGATTCCCAACGGTTAAATAATCACTAAAATAAGATTCAGGAGAATGGACCTTGTATAATAAAGGGTTTTAAAAAGCTGAAGGTAAATTCAGAACGCAACCCGCTGAGAAAGCACACCTATTAAACTATGTCTTTAAGAGGGATTTAAAGGAGGATAAGCAGCTCGCAAGTCTAATCTCCTCACAGAGGTTGGTCCAAAGAAATCCGGTTGATATTTATATACATTTTGAGCGCTTGACGAACTGATCATCACGAAGTGTAAGTCATGTAGAGAGCCTGTAGACACAATTAAATGGTCCATCAATTCTAAATTTTACCAGAGAGAGAAAGCAAGAGAAGCTAAATGGGAATAATGTGCACTCTGCTTTTTGTTTAGGTAGTTCCTGCTGCTGCTGTGATTCCTGTAGACTCTGACATGTACAGAGAGTTATCAGCAAATAAAAACACATAAGACAGTCTCTAGATTTCTAATGGATTAAAACTGGACTGAGTGTCCTGACTGCAAAAAAAACAAGATTGGACAACTGTGTTGACATGCTAGTTCAAGCTGAGGTGGTTATCAAAAGGTGGCACCAAGGTTTGCACAGCTGTCTGCCATGTTTTTGGACAGAGCCCAGGTATATTGAGGTGTAGCACTAACTGTGTCAGGGTCAGTAGTGATTACCTCAGTCTGATCAATACTTCCCTGCAGGAAGTCTTGGGTCATCCAGCATTTGAGGGTCAAGATACAGCCATAGAATCATTGGGTTAAAAGATACAATTAAGTATCATCTGCATAGGAATGAAGAACTCACATTATGACATGCTGCAGGGTTAAACATGAAGAGAGAACAAGATAGGTTGAAAACCATACTTAAATTTGATACAGCAATTTAAATTTTTGAACTACATTTCAAAAATAAAGTATGAGTGATTTTTTTTTTTTTTAGTTTTGGACAGGAGGAAATGATGCATAGGATTATGAGCTCTTGGTAACCTAATGTCTCCACCCACACAGCATCTCTCTCTTTTAGTTTGTGTATTTCACCAAAACACTTATTAATGATCTCATTTGTGGTTTTATTCTTCCACCTGTGTGCTGTGGAGAGTGAGTGTGTGTGTGTGTGTGTGTACATACGTGCTCAGCGTGATGACGTAGGTGTGTGTGCCTGCTCCAGTCAAAGCCTTTTTCAAGATGGCAAATGTTGAGCCGCAACACATTTATAATCATTCATACAAGTATTTTATTTGTGATATGAATGTAACCAAACTGCTGTGGTCTGTTCTATGTAATATCCGACTTGTCTTACGTGAGTCCTGTAAAGATCGCTCGTTTAAGTTTTTTTTAATGAGTTTTGTCCTGAGATAAAAGACTAATGGTAGCATGCTAACTTAGCCTTAGCATTTTGTTCTTATAGAGTTATAGCAGTGCCATAAAAAAAAGAATACATCTGTAAAAGGATAAAAGAAATGTGGAAATACAACTTTACTGTATAGCTTTTACTTTTACTATTGAAAGGAGAGGTTTCTGTCTGCAGACTGCAAGAGAGGGGTGTAACTGTAAGTGGGCGTAACTGCAAGTATTGCAGCCTGCAGACAGATCCTCTTGTGGACAGACCCCTTTCCTTCGAATAGAAAAAGCAAAAACAATAGATAACCAAAGCAATAGATAAAGCATTTTTATATATTTAAAAACTTATCTTATTCATTCCTGTTTATATTTCCACATTTTCTTATTCCTTAACAGATTTGTTTTTATGGCACTCTGACTCCATACCACATTGCCTATAGTGTATTAAAACAAAGCATTAAAAACATGTCATGAGTACTATACAAAACATAAGAACAACCCTCAGATTTGTGTTATATAAACAAAGAATACTATCATATTCTCATACGGAATGTCATAACTAAGCCTGCCAAAACTGAAAGTGTGTTAATCAGTATACAACAGAGTGAACAGAGTGTAAACATGAAAAATGTTGATTCAAATGAAGAATGTTTATTCATTCATAGTTTCATTCTTACAATGCATGCAAAATATTTTATTTTTTATATTTTATTTTATTTACAACTGTTTCATTATTACAGCCATTTGCTAATATTTCTCAAAATACCCTCTCATATACTTTGTTGACATATGATACTATCTTTGGGAAGAAATCCATCTGTTATTTACAATACTTGTGAAGTTATAGATTTTTTTTTTTATTTATTTATTTATTTTTTTTTAAATATAAACACACTACATGCACCTTCTCTCAATATCTCCCTCCCTCCCATTACTTGAATTACTAAACTAAACGATAACAAAAGCCCTTGAGGTGAACGCAAGATTCACTCCATCTGACTGCTGGCTTCAGTCCAGTGTGCTGAAGTAGAATATCACATGACATGGTGAAGCTACAGTTGAGTCAGAAAACAGCCAATGGGGAAAGAAACAAAGACCATCTATGAGGATTTATATTGGAACAGCCAGGGAACCTGCTGTGGTCTGTCAGAGAATCGGCCGCACAATCCACCGGTATTTTACCTATCAACTGATTATTTTTCGTTTTGCTGTGTTTATTTTATGAAACCATGCCAGGTATATGTAGCAGGCTAACCGTTTTATAAAAGCTATAAGCAACAAGAGGCTTTGGCTTACATGGATAGCTGTCATGCCTCGCCTTGGCACTAGGTCATGTTTTAGTCCCCCCCCCCCCCCCCCCCCACACACACTTTTTCAGTTCCGTTTCCTGTTTTATTTTGGTATCTAACTCTCCTCTCATTTCAGATCCACTTCCTGCCCTTGTGTGTTCCCGCCTTTGTGATTGTGTGCCGCACCCTGATGCATTTCACCTGTGCCTCATTATCCCTGCCTCCCTTGTGTATTTAGTCCGTTTGCTCCCTGCTCCATTTGCAAGCGCACCAGCCTTTATTCTTTGTCTCTCAGATTTTGATCTGTTTGCCTCTGCTTGCTGTCTGCTGTGTACCGAATCAGTTGGTTTTTTTTGTTGTTTTTTTAAAAAAAGAAAAAAAAAAAAAAAAAAAAAAAGGACCTGATTTACCAAAAACTGGACTGTGTTCAAGTTGTGCATTTGGGTTTATTCCTTGTGCATCTGAAAACTTATCAATAATAGCTGAGGGCATGGGGGTTTGAATGCCCCTTAGCTGTTTTGAAAACCACTGCAAACACAACTCATCTGGAAATCTTGCCTTAATTATAATTTAAAGTTTAACTTGCAGTTGACAGCTGGAAGGCCTGCCGCAGGCCCTCCACCTCAACATCGTTTACACTAGGAAACTTGGTGGATTGCCGTTTTCTGATAAACAATAATACAATTATTTGAACAACATTAACACTTATACTAATCAACAAGGTTACATACAGTTAAAAAAAAAAAAACAAAACACAAAACCACACGCTAAGAAAACATACCCCTGCTTACCTCTTCAGTGAAGTACAACAGTCTGATGGATTGAGATTGGGTGCTGTGCAAATATCATATGACCGGGCAGCTTGAGTTTTGCCTTAGGCAGGAACTGCAATCAAAAAATACACTTATGAATTTTCGCCTGATTTAAAAAAAAGCAGAAATTCTTGTCAGTCACTGTTCACATTGACTTGAAACAACCGCTGGTTCATTTAGGGAAAAAAAAAAAACACCACATAAACAGATCAGATATTTTACAAGTTCTCTATCATGTGTCAAAGTTTAAGGTAGTCTGGACCCAAATGCAGACCAAACACAAGGGAGTAGGTGGAAAGACATGATTTTACTTACAAAAAAAACACAAGGAACATGACCAGCAAGCTGACGCACAAGGAAACACAGGGATTTAAACAGGTAACACAAGGAACTTCAACAGACGAACTGGAGCACAGAGACTAAATACACACAAGGGAGGCAAGGGTGATTGAACACAGGTGAAACACATTACGCGGGGCAGACAATCAACGAGGAGGGAAACAGGACGAAGACAGGAAGTCAAAACATCAAAAAACACAAGGACTTAGAAATACATTAAACCCCAGCACGTTCATTGCATTGCCATGGATACATGTACAAATTATGATGGCTAATTATGAGGGCAGTCATTTCACCATAGGATCAAATGAAAAGTCTGTTCAAATGCAGACAATATACAATATAGCCGTAAAATAGTTTTTTCCTTGCTGGACTGAAAATCACAAAATCAGTACACACACAGACTGCTCCTCCAGGTGCTGTCCATAATAAAAATGGTTTTACTGATCAATGCATCGCCATGACGATCATTTTGACCATTTTGAACTTACACGTTTAATAACTTTGTTAAATTTAAAAAAAAGATCTATCATGGAAAGCCGAGGAAGAATGTGTGCATTCTCAGCTCCGTGCACACAACTGAGCGCATCACTGATGGGCCGAAGGAGAAGCCGGAGTCAGCGGTGTATCATAATAACCCCAAGTATGGCGTGGAGGGCAAAAGAGCAGCCAGGCAGCTGGCACAATGTTCGAGTCAACAGCAAAACAAAACACTGCAGCAGACACCAGCAAGGAGGCAGTGCCAATGCGTCGAAGCTGCAACCAAAACAAGTCACAAGAAGCAGACTGCAAATGCCGTAAACTCATGTGCGGAAATTGTAGGATGAGGAGTAGACTGAGGCCAGGAGACGGGGACACGGGGACACAGGCTGAAGCAGGGACAGGCGACTGAAGGTGGAGGGCAGAGCTGGAGCTGGAGCTGGAGCTGAGCATGGCTGCCTGTGGTTTTGCACAGAAGAGCAGGGGTTCAAGCGAAGCAGGGCGGAGTCGCTGTAGTTACAGGGAGACAGGAATTAGCAAAAAGCTGCTTTCATGAATTAACAACACTTTGATGGCTGGAATAAGACGGCGTCTATATGACAGGGTCTACAATGCGGCGGCCAGGAACCACATGTGTAAGTAGCTGGGCCGGATGAGGAACACCCGGAAACCCCACCTCCAGAACACCAGTCTCGACTCCTGCAATCAAGAAAGAGAGAGCTCGAGAGATAGAGACAGAGAGAGACAGAGACAGAGAGACTGTCAGCTAGGAAGGAGTGGTGACGGAAGTGGAGGGCCTGACATGGGAGAAGATAGGTGACTTGTGTTGACTGTCTAGTTTAAATAGTAAGACCTCAGATGTAAGTAGTTTGTTTGAAACTGATATGTGAAATGATTGTTTTATTGTTCTTTGGCGTAAACTTGCCAAAGCCAGCCATTCTTGGCTCTGTTTAGTTTTAGAGCAATTTGTTTTCGGCTTTTTCAATAATTTTCTGTTATAAATGTTAAAATGTTTCATCATTATGATCAGTAAGACACTTTTGTTATGTTTTGTTCTGAGTTATGTTGAATAGATCTCAATCAAAAATACTGGTGTAAACAGGCCTGTGTAAATATGAAGTTAGTTTACCATTTGCAATATGTGAATATTTACAAATGTATCATTTGTAAATAACTTGTTAAAATTTAAATTTTGGTGTTTTTTCTTTTTTTTTTTAAAGATATACTAACATCATAAATACATTAATATTTAAATTGGGTATTTATCATGAGAGACAGAGTTTGGAATCTAGTGTTCAAAATAATCGCTTACGATAGTTCTAGTAGTTCAGCTCTTCTAGTGTTAAAGTAGTGAAATAAGTTTTATTTTAAACATTATTTTATCACACATTGACTTTTATTTTTTCACACCAAAAAAACAAACAAAAAACAGAGAAATATATTTGAAATACTTTTATATATAAACATATATTATCCTATTTCAAATACATTTGCTCTGGATAGTATAGGCCTATAGCCTATATGCAAAGCCCCTCCACGCTTTTAGAAACAAATACCTTGTTGCATCACTCACTTCACTTTTCTAAAATAAAAATATTTGTGATTATGGATTGGTAAAATACTATTTCAAGCCATTTCTAGCCATAGTTTACTTTTTCACAGATGAACCCATTCATGTTATTATTACTAAGAAAAAAGATGTTTTGTTAATCATTGACATCCAGTAAAGTACATAGTCACACTTTTCAGTAACAAATGAAATAAAAACACTTTCATACACTGCACACACAACAATCACAGAACAAGTTGAACAACCACCCAACTAATGCCTACAAAGGCGCCACAAGAACTTCTTAATATACATGAACAGCTTGTGTTTGCAATCACATGTAAGATGCAAACCATCTCATCTGAAGAAGTGGCCGAGCACTCGAGCAGCAGACACAGAGCGTTGGTTCTTAAGAACATAACATTCGGCCTATTTTCACCAGCCTCTTCACCAGCGCCTTTGTATTCTCGTCATCCACGGGCCGTGGCAAAACTGCGCTGATGGCAAACCCGGTGTCGTCTGGTGCGACTGTGCTCTATTTGCTGTATCAGCTCATCATCTGGATGCAGGCCTCTGGCGACGTCGTTTGAGCCAATGTAACATAGTCATATTTACTTAAAGAAGCCATGACTTCAGTGAAAATACGGCGAGATTAACCACCTCTGAAAAAATCAACTGACCGCCCAAAATTTGAACATGCAACGGTTTTTAAGGTCTGTGCTGCTAAACCACACCCACCACATGTAACTCAGTATATGCACGGATTACTTCCGGGTTGATTGACAAGCATGTAACAGCATTTCCGGTGAATGTGTCGTTCTATAGTCGCTGCCTACACGATTTACCAAGAGTCAACATCAATGATGTACACCGCCTGATTCAGTCCGACCCAAAGGATTTCAGCTGTACATATCCAGCTATATCCATGACTACGAAGGTAAGTATTTCGGTCGTTAGACTACTAGAGCTAACTTAGCCACATAGCATAAACATTAAAGTAACATTGATAAATAGATTCAGAATATAATTATGCCAAGTATGTAGCATTGAAATGTATAAATATGTCTCCCGCTACTTTCATTTAATTACAACTGTTTACTTATATTTTGAACATTATCGTGTTATTTCTGTGCAGGACCTGATAAAACCATCAGATGGACAGCAGATAGAAATCGCTCCAGAAACAGACACAGTAGTGAGACGTCTATAAAGTTGAAGACACATTCTTTTCACCAACTTTGCGCTGCCTGATTTGAACAAACCTTTCACCTGTTTGTATTGTTGTGCACGTGGAAAGTGAATTTCAACGTCAGGAAAATACCAAAGCTTAAATCTTTAAAGGTTTGCAGTTAAATTCTCATGTCTCACTGACAGAATGACCACAGTGAGATCTCATATGCACTGTGTCCAGTCAGAAAACACTGCAGTGTCAGTCAGCGTCTTGCTGCTCGTCCCTGTGTGTCTGTCCTCTGAAAAGACACAAATTAATAATTCAAGGTCATCTCCATATCACCGGTTCACCAGGTCATTTCCTTTTTCAGTGGGTGGAGGTTAAATGTGTGTGTGTGTGTGTGTGTGTGTGTGTGTGTGTGTGTTTTATTATCAGCAGAGATGAGATTACAGTTTGGTGTGAGAGAGGAGAGAAAGCTCACACAAAGCGAGGCCTCTGCTGCCCCTCTCCACTTACTGGCTGTCCTTGGGGTGAAGTCAGTCAGTCTGGCTGACTGAATGTGAGGCTGTCTGCGCAACGAAGGTATCAGTTTCAGTCAGAGGTGGCCATCAACATGTCTGCTTAATGAGTTTGACATTGGCATGGACACTCTGCCAGTAGAGAGTCTGAGAAGAAGCACTCACAGCACAGCGTTTAGAGATGACAGGTCTTCCCATGCTGTCAATCACAGGATGCTGCAGATACTAGAGACCTATAGCAGGGTTACCATATATAATGGGTTGACATACATGAGGGGTCATTTGTCATCATCTGTCGGAACAGCTTGTGTTGGCAGTAATGTGTAAAGTGGTAAGTCTTTATAGAAACAAGTAGGATTGAGTTAGATGTTAGTTTTATTTAGTATCACTTACTAGTCAGACTAGTCATACTGTTTATTTTTAGTTAACTAAAACTGTCAAAAAACATTTGACAAACATTTGTTTCAGTCAATTATGACCATTTTAGTCAAACCTGAGAAAACTGCTGGTGTGAGATACGACCACAAAGAGACAAGTTAAGTTATTATGAGGGCAGCTGTGCAGAGACTGTGTCTGGTTTGATGTTATTAATTTCAGTGACACACCCAGACGTGAAACAGGTTCCGATTTGCAAATGTATTTTGACCATGATTCAGCAAATTAACATTTTTATTTATTATTTCACCTCCATTTGAGTCTCTTCTGATACGTTCTGTCTTTTACAAGAGGGACCTGACTAAACTGCCAATGTAAAATAAGAGTCCGACACATCATTAATTAACTACAGTCACAGATAACAAAACAAAAAAAGACCACAGTGACATGAGAGAGATGAAAATTACAACTCCTCCTCCAATCTGAACAACCACACAGTTTTTTTCAACCCTCTGATAGGACCCCATAGGAGTGACACCTGAAATAGCGCCAATCAACATCACCTCTCTAGAGAGGGGTTTTAGTTGATTTGATTCAGTTATTTAATTATGATTTATAATGTGAGAAAAACTCAAGATGCCAAAGGACAAGAGAGTCAGTGATGGAACTTCCAAACAAAGGTCTGAGTGGTGAGTGGAAACAAGAGTGACCAATGGTCGTAATCGTCTCTTGTCTCTTGGACAGAAAAAGTTCAAATCCAGGCAACTTTATGGTAATGCGCTGTTCGGAGGCAACCAATCAGAATGTAGAAGTGCTCTGCTCTGGAAAACACTAGAGAACACAACTGAGGAAACTTTTTTTTTTTTTTTTTACCATCAAACATTTGTTCTCAAGCACAGAGGAGACACTGGTTATCATGGTGGCAGGTTTCCTCATCCTTTACGACATGTCCCTGTTTGAGTGCATTGCATGCTAACTTGCAACATAGCAAAACAGTGTTGCTTGGACCATCGGTCCAATCAGCGACGATCATTGTTGATAGCAGGTACCTACCTTTTCTGTCAGAATTTAATGTTGTTGTGTTTTGTTATTTGCAGTTGTGTTTTTGGATTTGTTGTTGTAGTTTTTGATTTGTTGTTGTGTTTTCCCATTTGTCGCTGTGATTTGCACTTCACAGCCACCGTAGCTTTGGCCTTGTGAACGCAATATCTCCATAACACCTTGAACGAACCTCTTCAAATTTGGCAAAAAGATCCACTTGGAGTCAAGGACAAACTGAGTAGACTTTGGTTGTCAAAGGTCAGTGTGACCTCAAAAAACACTATTTTTAGTCTTTACTCAAGACTTCAGCATTTATGACAAAATTTAACACAAATGGTTCATATTTTCTATGACTCTGGATAAACAGGGATGTAACCTGAAACTAATCCGAGTGGAGGAGGAGACACCCACGAGGAGGAGGTGATTCTTCTTCACAAAGGGTAAATATTTAACTGGTGTGGTGATTAAGAGATACACTCTTATCCAATAACAACACTGATGACAATACTTCAAGCTCTATAACAGCCAAGCCAATCACCATGAAGAACAATGACATATAGCTAATAATAATAATGGAAATGGTTAATAACGACTGGTGTACTGAAGCCATTATATTTATATATATGTATATATATATATCACTGCTTCAATCAAACAGCTTCATTCTGACCTTAGAAAAAGACACTTACTCTTGACACTGATGTTGCTGTCTGGACATGTTTGGGTTATTTTTTTTCCTAATTTACTATCACGTCACACACAGACACTTCACAGTACACTAATCCAGTGTATTGTGCTTCACCATATTGCTGGCTCTAGGTCTATTTCTCATTGTCTTGTCTGTTTCAGAGTCTTGGATCTGGATGCTGCTGCATTCATATATTTATGATGAGGATGGCTTTAACTGAGCCAAAAGAAAGGGACAGGGATGGAGCATTGTTAGCCACAGTGCCATTGTGAATGTCCCTGGACGGCGTGGAGGGAATATCACCATGTGCACAGCCTTTAGCCAGCAAGCCATCCCCCATCACTATGCCAACCTCTGTGAAGCTGTCCTTCCTACGTGTATTAGTGATGGAATGTAGATTGACAGCCAACTAAAGTCCATTCAACAATGATTGAATCAGGAAGTTAGCATCTTAGCTCTACGTTTCAATGACTTTACTTTGGCCATCACATTGAAATAGAGTGATACTATGAAGAAAATGTCTTTTACAGAATTATACAAAGTGATCTATTGATACAATAAGTGATATGAACATTTCAAGCTAAATAGAAATAAACAAATCTACTATAATGAAACAAAGGGTGAAGTATACAAACAATATACTTGAACTGAGTTACTGCAAATCCTGTTCCACACATGTAATCGCTTAAGCACAATTACATGCAGGTGAACCAAACACTCATAAAGGCTAACAATGCATGCTAATGATATAGGCTACCTGCCACATGCTTCACATTCACAAAGGCTTTAAGGTGCATGCTACATGGTACATGCTACCAAACTGAACATCTACACATGCTATTGTCAGTCATGAAAGCTTCTTTCCAGGATTGTACAAAGTAAATTGATCAAACTTACAGCCATTGCTTTCTTAAGCTTAACAAGCCATGATTGTAAAGGTAGCTCTGGTTACCACGCTGGTGTTGACACATGGCTGGCAAACAATGTACTAACTAACAAAGGCCTGCTACTTCCTATTTCCTATTCCTGGTTTCCTGTTTGCGACACAGAATTCCAACAGATGATTCCAGAGGGCAGAATACTTGGTCTCGACAACACCGCTCTCTCATCACATTCCTGGAGACGCTACATGGCATCCTCATTCCAGCCGAGCAGCGGGGTAGACCAGAACTGGTTCATCGGCCACCCACAGGTTATCCCAGCAGACACACAGCCGGCCACAAACATTGTTAGACCTTGCTATTGGGTTGAATGTAGGTTGTCACGTTGGGTGACCAAAATTCATTGTCAGGACATTCAATGCCAACGTCATATTGACACTGATAACAACTGTTGATATTCTGTTGGTTTTATGTTGTGTTGTTAAGTCACCAAAATCCAAAGACTTCCAGACGTCTCATTCTGATGACATCTTGACATAGAATACAGACAAGATCTCGTCATGAGCGAAACACAACATCTGCTAAACGTCACAATGTCAGTTAGCCAACGTTCGCATCAACCTGATTTTTATTTCCAACCAAAATATAATGTCTCTCTGTGTCTCTCTCTTTCTGGCATTGCATTGATGTCTGGTGCCAGCCCAAGTTGTTCTATACCTCCTGCCTTAGTCCCCATTCCTTAACTCAATATGAAGTTCTTTTTATCGACATGGCGATGGAAGGTGTATGACCGCCATCCCATCGCACACATACCTCTCCTCCAGGCAAACGGATGCATGTGGTGAAGTTGATGCGGGGGGCAGCTGGATCCATCACAACATTAGATTCTTTCCCTGCTGTTTACCCAGGGAGAAAATCACTGATATTGTAGATGAGGTGCTGTGGCCTGGCTGTAGCAGGAGGCAGGAAGCAGCCTAGCATCTTTTGTCTTCCAATCTGCATTTGTTTTGGACTTTTTGTGTTTAAAGTTTTGAGAAAATGAGGCAAAGATTCAGAAAACGTGTGTAAACAATTGTAAAAATGTAAAAAAATCAGTTGGCTCCAAAGTCACTCTCTTAGAGGAGAGAAAGAGAGGCTCCATCTGTGGTTGTGTGCTCACTGTCACCTGTCAGTCAGAGTCAGTACAGGCAGGGTGACAGTACCTGACAGCTGAGGTTCACTCAGGAACGATGGAAGAAATGGTGTTTGTCAGCAAACTGAGTCATAACACACCATAAACTCACCTGTCACCTGCTGACTGTGGAGTTGTCTGAGGCCATTAGTTCAACAAATCTTTGAAGTATGTTTCTGACAGTGAAAGTTATGAAACTATCTTTATTCTTGATAACATCTTTCCACCACATCCTCCTGAGTCTTGGTTTTAGCTAAAGGATGTCTGTGTGGGTTTCCTTTGTTTTCCTTTTTCAGGGTCAAAGCTTTAGATTGTGTTGGTCCCTGTCAGGTTTGAGGTCTGGACCTATTTTATTTGGTCAAGTGTGTGAAATGAAGAAGATTGTGTTTTTGAGTTTCTACTTGTTGGGTAGAAATAGAGCAACTCTGCATGGATGGAAAAGGCATTTGTGGTCAAATTTCTGTATTCTGTTAGCTAAATGATAGCTATCATAGCTGTAATCTGGTAGCTAACTGATAGCTACCAAACTGTAATCTAGTATCTTACTGATAGCTATCATAGCTGTAATCTGGTAGCTGGCCTGTTTTTCCCTGTGATTCAGAACTGTTCGTTCAGATTCTGATTTGTGTTTTACTATGAGTTTGTTTTACAGTAAATTTTGTGGACCACCATTAAATATTCAAGACTGGTTGAAGGTTAGCTTTGTGTTTATTGGAGAAGCTCACACTGTTAGCGAACTGTCTAGCTACGAATAAGGACTACTCAAAGTGAGGACATTATAGCCTTAAACAACTACAGTTACAGTGAGCAGAGCCATTTTACCAGTCACATATTTTTTAATAATTACAATTTTTGGGAAAAAAGTTGTAAATCATCATTAAAAAATACATATATTAACTAAAGATTACTCACTATTAGTTACAATTAGCAGCTACTTCAACCCAGTAACCTCACACCTTGACAATTAGACATTCAAGTAAACTTCCAGCTCTTTTTCTTTAGGCTAGCAAATTTATAAAGACGATGTTGGTGAATTATATTTTGTAGGGTATCGTATCGTATCGTCGTCTCCCGCTTATCCGGATCCGGGTCGCGGGGGCAGCAGCCTCAACAGAGGGGCCCAGACGGCCCTCTCCCCAGCCACTTCCATCAGTTCCTCCGGGAGAATCCCGAGGCGTTCCGAGGCCAGCCGAGAGATATAATCCCTCCAGCACGTCCTTGGTTGACCCCGGGGTCTCCTCCCGGTGGGACATGCCCGAAACACCTCCCTGGGGAGGCGTCCAGGAGGCATCCTCACCAGATGCCCGAACCACCTGAGCTGGCTCCTCTCGACATGGAGGAGCAGCGGCTCTACTCCGAGTCCCTCCCGGATGACCGAGCTCCTCACCCTATCTCTAAGGCTGAGCCCGGCCACCCTGCGGAGGAAATTCATTTCGGCCGCTTGTACTCGTGATCTCGTTCTTTCGGTCATTACCCAAAGCTCATGACCATAGGTGAGGATCGGAACGTAGATCGACCGGAAAATTGAGAGCTTCGCCTTCCAGCTTAGCTCCCTCTTCCCCACAACGGACCGATTCAGTGTCCGCATCACTGCTGACGCCGCCCCAATGCGCCTGTCGATCTCCCGTTCCATCCTACCCTCACTCGTGAACAAGATCCCGAGATATTTAAACTCCTCCACTTGAGGTAAAGCCTCCCCCCCGACCTGAAGCGGGCAATCCACCCGTTTCCGGCTGAGAACCATGGCCTCAGACTTGGAGGTGCTGATTTTCATCCCAGCCGCGAACCGCCCAAGCGAGAGCTGAAGGTCGGCGCTCGATGAAGCTAAGAGGACCACATCATCCGCAAAAAGCAGAGACGAGATCCTCCCGCCACCAAAACCAAACCCGTCCACCACCCGGCTGCGCCTAGAAATTCTGTCCATAAAAGTTATGAACAGAACCGGTGACAAAGTGTTGTTATTTTTCTATTGTTAAAGCTATTGACACTTGAACATGAATTATTTGTCAATTTCCAGCCTGTAGTTTATGTGGTTATCTGTTTTTCTGACTGTGGGTAGGCAGTCTCCTGTGAGATAATCTTCCTCTCTATGGGGCAAATAGTTTATTAACTGGATGAACTGGAGAAATAACTAACCAAGAGTTTAAGTTACTCACATTACTGCTGATAATTTAAATTGATATCAGCGTCATGGTGGCGAAGAGAGATACACACAGGCAGACAGACCTTACGAGCATCAACACAAGTGAGCCAACCTCAGTCCACTGATAAACTGAAGTTGGGATGTGGTTGAAAGTTTTGGTGGTTGAAAGAAGATAGTAAGTGTTACGACCCGGCCTCGGGGAAACCCTGGCGCAACATGAATACTGAGAGACTCCCCTGTTCCCAGCTCCCAAGAACCACCAGCCACAAGGAATTACAGCCCATTAGGGTTTTTATTCAAGATTTCTTTCTCTTCAGGGTGGGCTAACAGCAAAATAACAAACAGAAGTAACTAAGACTAAGGAACCTAAACTTACCTACTCAAACAAAAGAGGAACAAAAAAGCCACTAACCTAACTCCTAATCTAACAAAAACAGGAGAAATTGGGTTAAACAAAATTGCTACCCACCCCTACGGCCCCTGGGCTGACATTTCACATAAGCAAACTGTATACAATATTTAAACATGTTAGCTGGCAGGCTGGTTGGAAGTGGAAAGAGATGAGCCCCTGCAGAAGCTGGAAGAACCCGGCCTTAAAACTGCAATCCTGTAGGCTGGCACCAATCAGCTCCCTGGAACAACCTACAAACTCACACAGTCAGTCATTCAATCAGCCCCTGCACACCTACGTCCCAACACACACAAACACACACACCTCAGCAGGAACCCTAGAAAGAGATATCCACAACACAAGCACAATATTAAAGCACACACAAATTACACATGAGGAACGTGCTCCAAATGACCTCTGGGTCATAACATAAGGGGAAACTTGAGTTAAGGGTGTTTTGTCAAAGATTAGCATGATTGAACATTTTCCGAAAGACACAAGATGATCATCCACCCATCCATCCATTTTCTGCCGTATATCTGAGGTCACAGGAGGTCAAGTGAAGTAGTCCAGATGTGCCTCTCCCCAGCAACCTTTTTCGAGCTCCTCCTGGAGGATCCTGAGGATTCCCAGGTCAGATGAGATATATAATATCTCTTGCATGTTCTGAGTTAACCCGACGCCTCCTGGCAGTTGGACATGCCTGGAAGACTTCCAGTGGGAAGCGCCCAGGAGGCATACTAACCGGATACACCCTGCGGAGGAAACTAATTTCAGCTGCTTGTATCCACAATCTCATTCTTTTGGTCACAACCCAGAGCTTGTGACCACAGGTGAGGGTTGGAACAAAGGTGGACCGGTAAATCAAGAGCTTTAGCCTTCCAGTTCAGCTCTATCTTCACCACGACGGTCTGGTTTTACCGCTTTACTGCTGATGCTGCACTGATCCACCTGACAATGATGGTCACTAATCTTCATATGAATGTAACAGGTTATCATTATATTCATCACTTAAGAAAAACTAAAAGTCTGGCCAATACATCATGACATCACCGCTGGACCTTGATACCTGTTATGCAGTCAGAGGCTGAACTCTGACAGGTGAGTTCAACACAAACACTGCTGACAGTTCAGTGAGTGAAACCAGGTGCAGCACCTGCTCACACAGAGGCCTCTCATTGTGGAGGAGAATGTGTTTTTAGAGGCAGAGAATAACCAGAGTTTGATCCAATCTTCAATCATTCTATAGTCGTTTTTTTATCTCTGCGGGATACACACAGTGAAACAGACTACAGAGTCCAGACCTGTATGTACTGTAGGACATGCAATAACATGAAACCTGCAGTAACAAAGGATGAGACACAGAAGAGTTGTCAGAATTACAGGACCAAAGTCTCTGGGCTTGTTCAGAACATTTTTGTTCTTTGTTAGATCTTTGGTTTAAAATATTGTTTGACTTTAAAGTTTGATGCTACACAGACTACAGGAGGGAAACGTCCCATAACACTGTGATAACACCAGTCTGCTTGAAGTCACAGTCAGTGGCCTTCAGGGCATCTTTGTCTTTTGTAGTGTGATGTGTTTCACAGAGGGATAGAATATGAGAGAAAGGTTTCATTACAACAGGGATTTAATCAAATTCTTCAGTTTTGATTGGATCACTCAAAGTGGGTGTGGCTTCAGGAATAAGCTGCCACACAGAGTGTAGAGGACTGTTGGCCTCCAACCTCACCTCTCTTATATTCCTTGCGAAATCAGGAGGAGAAAGAAACGTAGAGACTCACCTGCTATGATACCGCTCTGCTTACTACTACAACCCTGGAGCTTACGTTCAAGTATCAGTGTTGGATACATCTAGCCTACTGGATGTGCATAAATACATATTCCTTATATCTGGCATATAACAGAAATAACTAAAGAATTAACACAGGGAAACAGGATTAGAACTATTTTGCTGTGTCAGGGCCGGAGGCATTACGTTTTTGGGTTGTTGATATCTCAGTCTCAAGTCAATGTGACTTTGCTTCAGTATTAGTAAAATTGTAGCATCAAAGAAATGAAGCTTACATTATATGTTGAATTACACTGAATTCATTGACATCGGAGCATCTGAACAGACTGAATGACGTTGACATGAATGATGACAGTGACAAACACAACAAATCTCATACATAATGGCTCTGGAGGTCCCTGCAGTTCTGTGCCTATGTGCTTCTCTTTATGAATACAAAGCAAAATGCTGTTTTTATTAGATTCCAGCTTGTTTCACATGTGCGAGCTTCAGAGCGGCACATACACTCCGAATGTGCCTCTGATCTGCCCCGCATGTTCCACATCTCTTATCCGGCTGAAAACAGTGTAAACAGTGTAAACAGTGAGCAGTCATCAGGCGACAGTGTGGCCACCCCTCAGCTGCACATCCCTGCCTCTCCTGGGAGAGGCTTTCAGGGCCTGTGTTTCAAGTTTACTTCCTCTCACTGCAACCGTTCTGCCACTCATCCACAGAGAACTGTAACAACAGGAACTAAATTATTCATCACATTCAAAGCAGACGACGTTCATTAAATATTATTTGCAAAGCAGAACAATACAGTTCAAAGGCTCATAAAGACAAAAACAGGCCGAATTTCTATGAGAGAACACAATGATTGTACATTTGCACAAGCATTTAAACTGTAAGCATGATCCTGCAGGAAGACACAGCCTGTGCTTTCAAGAACAAAGCTAGTCAGGTGACAGAGCTGATGCAACTTGCCCAACCAAGCAGGTCTTTGTTGTCTTTTCAAAGAGAAGAGAGGCAGACTGTTCACCTGCCAGCCCACAGCAGAGCACAGAAAACAACCAAACACCACTTACCAGCCGAAGAGATTGTTACTTCTTTGCTGTGTTTAATCTTCAGTTTCATCTGTGCTGAGGAGAATCTCAAAAATTAAAATGCAGTATGGAGCCATGGGAAGCCTCCGAAAATGATCTTCACATGAGCCCATGGTCACATTTCATGCTTTACTGATGTTGGCAAATATTTTGACTAATTAAGTCTTGACATTTGTAACTAACAGGAGCATTTTAAAGGTTCATACATTCTAAAGCTCTATGGCCATGTGTAGTTTGATTATAAAGCAGGTCTAGGTTCTATATTAATACTGTGAAAGTATCAAAGCCTCAGTTCACAGAGAAATGCACACAGCCTGTATTCAGAAACTGAGCCTCAAAACCAGCCGTCAGGACTTCTGGAACTTTGTGATGTCACAACAAAGCTGTTACTACTCTCAGCCATGCCCCAAGCCACGCCCACCTGGACCTACCATCCAACCTTGCGGGATTTGGTTTCTCTTAGTGTTTACCTGATTATTTTTATTGGATCAATCAGAAAACAGGCAGCCAATCAGAATAGAGGCTCAGAGCCTCCTCTTAAATCTAATATAGTCAGCATGCGAGGTGTTCAGTGAACATTGGCAAATTGTACCGTCTAATATTGTCGGCATGTGAGGGGTTTAGTTAAATTAGGTAAATTGTGCCTTCTAATACACTCTGTATGTTAGGCGTTTGGCGAACATTGGTAAATTGTACCATCTAATATGGTCGGCATGTGAGGCTTCCAGGGAACATCGGTAAATTGTGCAGTCTAATAAAGTCAGCATGTGATGTTTTAATGGGCTTCTTTGCCTGGGACCCCTCATAGTCTAGGATCACCACTACCATTACCTTTACCAAACATTTAGTTACCTGAACTTCACCACAGAGGCGGCAGAATACAGAAAACACTCTTAAATAAAGTTTGAGTAATGTTTGTTATGGTCATATGATCCATTTTGGAGCCTGACAAACCGAGTCACCACTCAGACTTTGCATTTTTAGGTACAAATGGTCGAAACAGGAAAAACTACGCTGGTAGTCTATTTTTTCTGACCCTTAATGTGAAGATAAGAGGAAGCTTTGTCTGTTGAAAAAGTCTAATAAAAATATTTAGAACCTAAAGAATGATGAGTAATTATCACAAATTGTCTCACTGTCTTAATATTGAGAAATATGATCCTAAATATAATTTTTGCCGTGACTGTGAAGCCCTTCCTGTTATTCTGTTAATAGAGCATGACAATGATTCTGTTTGACTGAGGGCCGCCAAAGACAAAGCTAAGCTTTAACCTAGTAATTATCCACCCTGAAATGACTATCCTCCCACAGTTAATGGTGCTCATTTCTATTTTAGCATTTCTTAGATGAAAATGAATTGGCCCGTTTTTTCTAAGAAATTACCAATAATGGTTCCAGTTTTCACTCTTCCCCCTCAGTGTTTCTCTTTTCCACCGAACATCATGCAACATTAACATGATGGTGACTGATGCCCTTTAATAGGATGTTCACGCATTAATATGTTTTGCGTATGCTAATACCATTTTTCTTTTCTGGCCCCCAAATGATCTCAGATAAATCACAGCCAGGGTTTTTACACTGCTGTGTTGTAATTCATATCATTTCCCCATAATCGTAACTCATGCTGTCGCCATAATTAGTTAACTGTGTTTAATCACACGCAAAATTGATCCCTGGATAAGTAATGTTTCAAGAAATCCCTTCCCAACTGTGATTCTGTGGCCCATGCATTTATAACAGCATAGTGCTAATGACTTGTGCTCATGGTGACAGTGTGGTAGGCAGCGGGAGGTCTGGGTATAAACTATTCTCATGTCCCGGCAACACAACAGCTCAATACAGTCCCCACTCTTTATCAATAATTCCCTTTGCCTTGTGTCACACACCTCTGAGGGAAACAACTGGGTGAAGCTGGCACAGAGAGGCCTGCATGTCATTATGGCTCCCTGTCTTCCCCTCCGTCTCCTCTCTTTCTCTGCCGGTATCAAAACATGCACAAGTCTAATTAATTAGTCCCATAAGACCTGGACAAGTCTGAGATAACAGGCGCGACTTCCTCCTCACACACAGACTGCTGCTTAGTTTTGCACATCTTGTGATGCTGCAACTTCCTCAGCTGAGGACTTTTCCCTCCATCTCTTTGTCTTTCACTCAGACACATGGACTCATTAACCATTCTGAAACCTCCTGCGGCTGTTTCTGCTCTGTTTTCTCTGTCTTTATTTACAGGCTGATGGAACAGTCACCACGTGTCTTTTCATTGTTTTTGTCATTCCCGTTTCTGTCTTGTTTTAATTATTCTTCAGCACCGCTGACAATCAGAGCCAGAGGCATATTGATTTAGGGTCACATCCATCCATCCCATTCTCGTGGACACGATAGCTCAGCAACACCTTTGTGGAACTTCTTTAAATTTGGCACAGCATTCACTAAGACTCAAGGATGAACTGATTTGGGGTGCCCCAGTGGCTCGCTTGGTAGAGCACCTACCACATGGATTTAGTCCTAACTGCAGTGGCCATGTGTTCGAATCCGACTCACGTCCCTTTGCTGCATGTTATCCCCTCTCTGCCTGACTTTCCAGTCTATCTGTCCCTGTACTATCAAAAATACAGCTAACTTTAAAAAAAGGATGAACTGATTAGATTTTGGTGGTCAAAGGTCAAAGGTCAAGGTCTCTGTGACCTCACAAAACTGGATTTTGGCCTTGTGGGCACAATATCTCGAGAACTCCTCAAGGGAATCCCTTCAGATTTGGTTAAAAATGTCCACGTAGACACAAGGATGAACTCACTAGATTTTGGTGGCTAAAGATCAAAGGTCAATGTCAGTGTGACCTCACAAAACACTTTTTAGCTCTTACTCAAGACTTCACACAGCAATTGGCAAACTCATCTGAGTGGAGGAGGCAGACAACCACGAGGAGGTGATTCTAGTTCAGGTAGAAAATGTTTGCCAATATGGCATGACACAGTGTTTCAGGGGTAAAATTCTCCCAGCAGAGCTTTTCTAGACTTTTCTAGAATGTTGTAGAATATTGCAAATATTGCGATATTTCCCTCCATATGTGATATTTTGGATAATATCACTTTGTTTTTTGTCTTTTGTTTTTTTTTTGCCGAGTCCGACGCTCATTTCACTGCTTTGCCTACTCTACATTGTACCCTAGCACGTGACAAATAAAACTTTGATTTTCTATTTAGTGGCTGCATCACTTATACCTGAAACATAAAATACAATCATGTAATTACGTTGTATTTTTTTTATTGTTGTATTATATTGTATCTGTATTGCAATATTAAATTTTGGATAGCACTAAAGCTTATTCTAGACATGCACCCACCTATTTCTGTCTTCAGTTACAGCACAGGAATGAGACTTTTTAGGAAATTTTAAATCATGAAGATTAAAAATATTGTCATCAAAACACAACATGAGAGAATCTCTTTTGGCAAAATGGTGTTCATCCTCCAGTAGAGTTGAGAGACTTGGAGAAACTTGATAATAAATAATAAGTAAACATCTAAAACAGTATATATGTTTTAAGCAACACCAAAAGCCGTTGTGTGGAGCCAGATGTATTTGTAGCAGGGGAAAAACCCCTACTTGAGTTGCTGATTGATAGTAATGTTTCTGTTCAATCTCAGATTGGAAAAGTTTGTGGGCGCGTTAAGTTTAACCATGTACATTTTAGATATATCAGTAGTTGCGTCACATACAGAGTATATGCACACTGTGTGATCTTCCCTGACAGAACCCTCTCTGTCTGTTTGTTTTACTTGCTGTCTTTGTCTAGTTTTCCTGCCGTTGTGATTGTCTTCCCTGCCCTGATGTGTTTCACCTGTGTCAATTACTTTCTCCTCTCTCCTCTGAATTTAAGTCTCTGTCTTTCTCTCAGTCTTTTGTCAGTTAATCTGTTTTGTTTCTGTTGAGTTTCCCGGAGTCTCCTCGAGTTCTCTTCAGTTTTCCCTGGTGTTTTCATGTGCTTCACTTTCTGTTTTGCCTGTTGTTTGGATTTTTGGATTAGTTTGCTGTTTGTTTCATTGTTGGGGACTCCTGCCTTCCTCATCTACCCATGAGCCTCTTGTTTAAAAGCACTTGAACTGTATCAGCTCAGTTCCTGAAAACCTTAAAATGTGACACACTCTATGATCTTTTTTCTTATCACATATTGTTAGATAATCTGGTCCCATGCATGATGGTACCACCACACTTCTCTCTCAAAGTCCTTGACAGGAAATCTACATATTATCACTATTACCAAATTTAAACAATCTACTGTGATTCACATTTACTAGGTAACAGTGTGAAAAGGGAAACTTCAAAGAGTAACTGTATCCTCCAATTCTACAAAGACCCTTCTTTTCAGTAATTAAAAATACATATCAGCTGTATGAGGCATGGCTGTGTGTGTGTGTGTGTGTGTGTGTGTGTGTGTGTGTGTGTGTAGTTGTAGCCCTGTTGTTACAGTGCTGTTGTGGGGGTTAACCCTTACAGAAAAACCACATGAATTTCCCATGTGGAGCACATGTTTTCCACATGTTTTCCACATGTTACCACAGGTTCTAACATGTGGAGCACATGTGGAAAATGTTGTAACATGTTGCAACATGTCACAAACACTGCAGATCTTTAAAGTTTCACCATAACATTTCAACAAGTGCAGTAATGTGAGCGCTGACAAACAACAACAAAATATGAACACGGGTCTCACATAGTAATCCCATAGGTTTCACATGGGCTTCACACATGTTTCCCATGTAACAGCACATGTGTTCCACACTTTTCACATGTGATATTAACATGTTTTCACATGATACATTTCACATGTGCAACAATCACATGCACATGCGATCACGTGATTTTGCACCTGTGAAATTCATGTGTTTTTTCTGTAAGGGAAAACAGTTATCAGGGACATACATTGTGTTTACTGGCACAAAAAGAAAAAAAGAATCTCTTGTTCATGTTGAGCGTCGTCTCTCCATCAGCTTCTGGCTTAATTAACTCTTTTAAAAAAAAAGTCCCCAGACTACAGGTCAGAGCCGCAGGTTCTGGTGAAGTAACAGTAGAGAAGCCAATCAAGACCAGAAAATAATGAATGCAAAACGCCACTTATTAAAACTATATGCTATGACTCACACACTGGCTTTTGCCTCAAAGCCCTGATCCCTCTCAGTGAGACGGGTATCAACCTGATTACTTGTGCTGCTGAAGAAAAAAAGCACGGTTTATGATTGAGCCAAAATCCTCAGTGGAATTTAGAGAATTACTGGAAAGAGATGGGGTTCAAAGGGTTAAACCCTGTCTGCTCGGGGACCATTAAAACGTGCAGACATGAAGTCGGTGAAGTTGTCCCTTGAACTCAGCAGTTATCACACATGGCACCTTTGCAGAGGTGATACCTTCAGGTGCAGGTCAGCCTGATCACAGTGCTGAGTGGTCTCTCCCTGGGTCTCAGACAAAGACAGATCAGACATGCTGTTTTGCAGTGAAAGCTATTTTTCCGTTATTTTCCCCTTCAGGAGAAAGTGGCCAGCAGCCAGCAAGGTGGTCGATTATTTATTCACCATATACATTATAGATAAGGACCCCAGTCAATATGGAGAATAAATATTCCACTGGATAGTAAATTGTACCAGGGAAGGAACATGGACACCACATGCCTCTTTAATATCTTTAGCTTTCAATGGATTCCCTATCGTAAAAAGAAAAAAAATGCTCTTCTCAGACTTCCTACCCTTTTCTTTCCTTTCTTCCTTTTACAAGTGCACCAGGGAGGAGAAAGGAAACCATTTTTTGAGTATTTTTGCACATTGTACAGCTCCCTGCAAAAGCCCTACATCATATTTCACCCTGAAGCATCTAGTCACTTTCAGGTTCTTGGATCACTTTGAAATAATATGCTGAAGTGCATGAATTTTGCAGGCATGGATGGTACGGCGGATGTATGTGTGTGTGTGTGTGTGTGTGTGTGTGTGTGTGTGTTTGTGGAGAGACGCGACGGGGGGATTCTTTTTCAAATTCGTCTTATCTACACCCCCACCCCCACACCCCACCCCCCGTCGTTCTCATTGTCAGGGCTCAGTTTGATACTGACCTACTTGGTCCACTGGCTTCCAGCCTGATGTCCTCTAACAGAAATCTTCAGACTCAAACTGGACCTCCATGTAAAGAGGGTTGTCCATGTTGTCCATCATGTTTTTATCAGCTACATAAACTTCCCAAAATCAAATCATGAGTGTCATTCGTTGATCTGGAGAAGGTTATTCACTGCAGCTCTCTGTTTACATGTCTCTCCTGAAAATCTCTTTGTTCCTTGCAACTCATACAAACTGCTGCAGCTAGACTCCTCACTTGTTCCAAAACACATGATCATATTATCCCCATTGACCAAACGCACTGCCTGAGATCCTCCAGCTAAACTCTGTTATCTGTCCCAAAGGCTCAGCTAAAAAGGTGAGTGTGTGTTTGTTATTAGAGGCTTCGGACTGTGGAGGCCCTGCCCGAGGAGATCACGTCCCAGTTTAAAGTGCTGCTCAAGACATACTTGTGTAAAGCAGCTTTTCACTTTTGATTTCAATGCTTTTATCTTTGGATTCAACTTTTGGTTTTATTTTCTTTTGTCTGCTTTATTGTTTCATTGTTCTTTGGTCTGTCCACACATGGAAAATGTATTCTCTGTGACTGTGATCAAACCAGAAGCACAAGTTTTTGGAAAAAGAAGCTGACCAGGAAGTGAGCACAAACAAAACGCCTGCTGTCATCATTCCTGAAAAACCTTAAGCGAGGTTCAGCCTTAGCGGCAGTCCTGTCTCACCACACACACACACACACACACACACACACGCACACACACACACACACACGAGAGACTGAGGACCAGACAGCTTGATGTAAGCTGGTCGAGGCAGCTCCACCAGGCCCAGCAGCAGAACACGGCGCGGCCATGACCGGAGCTGTCAGCACAGATAGCGGCCGCCGCTGAGCCTCTTTCATCTGACGGCGGGTGAGACAGAAGAGCGGGACGTGAGCAGCCAGGCAAGCTTCTTTTTTTATTTTTTTTCACACCAAGGTACACAGCATCCACACACATCAGTCTGCATCTGTTCACGCTAACATCATCTCTTTCCTCTTAAAAAGCTGTTTTCAAAGTTCATTTAAATGCTAATTTGCCCTTATGAAACGGAGCCACGGTGGCTGCGGCTTCTCCAGTGTAACTGTTAAGACTTTGGTGTAAACGCTCTTTCACGTCTCTCGTTCACAGTTTACTGTTTGGTGCTGTAGCATTTCTGTGACACTGAGCTCCTCTGGAAATAAATAAAAGAAGAAAGAAGAAAGAAAAAAATAATCTCCCTGGTTTTGAAAGTCGTTCTTTCTGCATGTGTGACATTAGACTGAAGCATATGCCCGTCTATAGACTAAATAAACTACATATGAGCTAGGGGCCAGTTGCACAAGACACCTTAAGCTTTTTACTTAAGTATGACACTTAAGTAACTCCATCAGCTAGGAAAGAGAGGAGAAATTAAACCTTGAGAGTGTTGCACAGAAAAAGTTAAGGCATTTGCAACAGTGCCAGTGATTTTACAGCAGTAAAATTCTTCTGTTTCTATGGACAGTTCATTTGTTTATTTTGACTTGGAATACCTGTTATCACCTTCGTGCACCACTATCTCATCCTGCTGTTGTTTTGACGGGAACTAACCCATGTTGCAGTTAAGGCAGATTCAGAGGTAACCTTTTTTTTTCCTTTTGGTCACTAAGGTCTTTTGTAAAACGGATTAACTGACTTAAGTGATCCCTTAAGTATAAGCTTAAGATAAGGAGAAGACCTTAGATATTGAAGTGAACATTTAAGGAAACCTTAAGGAGAAGACTTAAGGGTGTTGTGTGCAACTGTTTTTATTTTAACCTTAGCTCAGGCCTTAAGGAAAATCTTGTGCAACTGGCCCCTGGTATATAAACCTGAGTGCACCTGCTAGGAAGGTATTTAATTATTCAATAATCAATCACACTCTAACCCAAATCTATCAAGATTAACGATCACAACAAATCTTATTTTGCTTTACCTTCTGCTGCAGCCCTCTGCTGGAGAAAATGTCAGCATTTCATTTGTTTACCCAAATAACCTGGACCACCCACTGAGCCTGGAGATACTGTTGAAGTCACAGACAATATTTATAGACCTTTATTTTTAAATGTCTATATATGTCCCAATGTGGCAAATGTATGTAAAATGACATAAAATAAACAAAATGATGCTTAAAGCAATGAGTTGTCAGTCTTCCTTCTGAGACTGTCCTCTAAAAAACAAGCCCATAGGTCGTCTGTGCAGCAGGTTATTATGACCCATAGTTCTGTTTTGTTGCTAGGCGACATCTCGTGGTTGTAGTAATGATGACAACCACGCAGTATAAATAGAGACAAAGTCCAGGTCAGGAGGAGGTTGTGGTGGATGGATGAATATGACACAGGAGAGCGCTGTTCCATTCCCATGTGGAAGTAGCTGTTTGAGGGAAAACAAGAGCTCTTTAAAAAAGTATGGGGGCCTTTTATTAATCATCTTGAACATAAAAATTTGGAAGTCTTGTAACAATGCCGACTGAGATTGGCTACGCTTGCTGCTGTAGGGACACTATTTCAGGAGACGCTCCTATGGGTCGTATCAGAAGGTGTCTCTCTGTGTCAGAGTCCTTTAGCTGCTTTTTGTTTGGTTTTTTTACAAATGTTTTATGGCTTATTTACTGAAACATGATCACTCAGAGAGAAAGTTAGAAGAGATCTTATTATCTTTGTTATTGAGTCTCTCACACAGAGCACAGCCTCCGTCTGGATCCACAATAGTTTAGTCTTTATTTACTTCAGCTCCGGAACGTAACAGAGTTTTATTAGAGGCAGGTCTTTGTGTCTGACTCCCTCTGTTTGATATGTAGAGTTGGTCATAGTCGTTAGTACGAAGCCTTGTTACAGACGACTTCTCTCTCTCCCTCCCTCTCTCCTGCTCTCTCTGCTTAGTTATTTCTCTGCCTCCTTTAGTAAAAATGATGCACGGAATGAAAATAGTTTATTTCCTTTAATGGAGGCCAGGCTCTGTGTATTGGAAGTGCTCCTCATCTTCCCTGCAGTTCCCGAGCAGCCGGGAAACCAGAGCAGCTCAGTAGACTGCTTGTAACAAGAGGTGTAGCCATAAGCTCCCGGTCTGCATCCATACACGGTCCAGTCCTGAACCAGGTTCATACCCAGTCCAGTGGTTGAAAACAAAGTCACTGTTGTGGTCCAGCCAACAACCAGGATTCATCTTCATATGTATTTAAGACACACAGCAAGTTCACATCATGCCTGTTTTCTTTAAACTAGTTCCAAGTCTCATATATGCTGGGAAGTCTGCTAAAATGTTCATTTTATTAGTGTAAAAACTTCATGTTACTAGCTTAGTGAACTCTCAGCAGCTCATTCATTCAGCTCATGTTGTTGTTTTGGGTTTTTAGCCAATAGCAACTTTACTATTCTAGTTCAGTGTAAGTGCTCTCATCAACTTCGTGTCCAGCAGCAGCTGTTTTCAGAGCAAGAGGCTCTGAACCCTCACTGTCCACTACCTGTGAACAGCAGACCAACACAGTCAGAGAGCAGCTGGTGAACTCAGTGGAACATCTCACAGCTAGAGAGCCAGATATGTTCCCAAGAGCTGGTGGAGACAAAATATAAAGCTAAAAGAGAGGGAATACTGGACCAGATTCATCAGGCGTTTTGTCATATCAAGTCAGGTGATAATGCACACAGAAATGTATTTTATGACACATATGTCCCTATATTAACGGGATGTTAATATATATTACTATCACATATATATTTTCACACACACAATACAATATATATTTTATTTATATAAGTTTTACAATTCTATATCTTTACATATGACTTTCTTATTAATTGAAATCATGTCTATCTTCCCACTTTTGGACCCTACTGTGCATGATATCAACATGTATTGACGGCTATGAGATAGATGTATATTTATGTAACATATATATTTCAATTTCTAATTGTTTCATATATATAATTTTTACATATATGTCTTTATTTTATATGTACATATATGGAAATTCAATTTTTGTACATATATTAATTATAATGTTGAACCCGCCAACATATAGGCCCCTGACAGTTTTGAAAAGCAGCAGCCGGGCCTGGTAAGAACATTTAGAGACGATGGGCTGGTTAATCACTTATTATCCACTTGGGTAATGTTTCAGCATGAATGCAAGGACATTGTTTTGTTTCAGCCAGATATTAAATGAGAAATGATCCATGTCAAAACCGCGCCTGATGAGGAGGCTTGTAAATGTCGGCTCTCCTCTCAGGAAAGTGACAGACGGTTCAGAGGAGAGCCTCCGTGCCCAAATTTCAAAACACTAAGAACTTAGTGAGGAAGGTAAAGTAAGTGTGCAAACAAACACACACTAACAAAAAAGTGAGGACAAGTCTGATTTAAAGGTCCATATAATCTAAAGGTAGATGTCCATGTGTAGTTTGATTATAAAGCAGGTCTAGGTTCTATATTAATACTGTGAAAGTATCAAAGCCTCAGTCCACAGAGAAATGCACACAGCCTGTATTCAGACACTGAGCCTTAAAACCAGCTGTCAGGACTTCTGGAACTTTGTGATGTCACAACAAAGCAGTCACCGCTCCCAGCCATCCCCCAAGTCCCGCCCACCTGGACTCAAAATCCAACCTTGTAGGATTTGGTTATCTTAATTTTTACCTGAAATCTGATTTTTTTTTTTTTTGGATCTATCAGAAAACAGTGAGCCAATCAGAATAGAGGCTTCCAGCCTCCTCTCTTCTGATTGGCTCACTGACCTGTTGTAACTAGAGGTCCAGAGAGAAGCCTGAGAGAGGAGATGTAGAAATAGACTGAGATGGTTTTTGGTTCTTAAAACGACATCTTCTTATGGATCAACACAAATGGATTAATGGTCCCAAATTTGTGTTTTATTTGGAGTTAAGATAATGTCATCAACAAGGAATACTGTTAATATAATAGTTGACTATTGATTGAGGTATATATATGAGTGTCATGTACCATTTTGTGTTGAATAGAAACTGAGAGGAAACTGTGTAACCAGCAATGGGTTTTGGAGTGTACCCAGTGATAACACTTAGTCAGTCGGTCTAATCAGCCGTAATAAGTGACTGTGTACCAAGTGGACTATGGGTGTGCAGTTCCTTTACATGTACATTATTATGCCTACCATATACTAGAAGACATTGAATCGATGTTAACAGACTGAAGAAGAAAGTCTGACACCTTTACACATCTAAAGACGATGTATCATAAGGGCCTGTGACTGACATGGGCCCTGAAAAATATTAGATTAAATCAATGCAGGTAAACCTTTAGCAAAATATTCATGCTAAATCAACTGTCCCTGCTGCCACTGGTGCCAGGTCCAACAGATGCACCTTCAGCAGCTTCAGGCTCAGCAGCCCTGTCTCCCCATCCCCCCTATTGAGCCAGCCCTGCTCCCCACTGAGGAAGGTGAGCAGGCAGCACTGTGTTGAATGACATGCCAGTTGACAGTTGAACTGCAGGGCGTCAGTGGCTTTTTTTTATTATTATGAAAAAAAAGAAAACTTATTAAATACTTTTCAATGGCGAGAATCCAAACAATTTAATTATTTCCACATAATGATTATTATTTGAAACAAAAACGGCCTATAGCCTGTATTGGATGCTGGACAGTTGGAAGCACTGAGTGACTCAGTCTGTATTAAAGTGGCAGCCGTTTTAAAATAATACTTTCATAATAACTTGATACAGACTGAAATATGGTAGTTTACTTGACATCTATTGCAGGTGGTACACAACTGAAAGTAATTTAGGTGAATATTTTGCAGGATATTTTTTGCATGCAGTTAATTTAAGTCAGCAAAATAGAAGGAACTGAAATGTTTGTTATATGATGTTATTAGAAATTCTATTATATTATAAAACATATTATTATATGTGTCATTTACACTGTACAGAACCAGGGCCCTCTTCAGGTGATATAGTTTTATCAGGGAAGAGTGTGGAAGTGGAGGAAGAGGTGAGAGACAGTGCCAGCAGTGCTGATGAGGATGGAGCAAGTAAGAGAAGGTGAAAGACAAAGTGAGGAACATCATTAAAATTACATTAAAACTGTAAAAAATGGCCTTTTGCATTTTTATAGAGGGTATCAGATCAGTCTTGCATCAAATAATGAATTCCACTGTATGCAGAAGGTTTCATGTATCATGTCTGCACAGTGTTATATTTTCACAGCTCAATGTCTGTCAGTAAATGTCATATCGGACTACAAGAGAGTTACAAGCCTGCAAAAGGTCCAGTTATTTAAAGCTTTGAATGGGTCGACTGGATTCTGGAGGTTTGATTACAGCAACTGCACTAGGTTAGCATGGCTTGTTGTGGTGGGGTCCAATGAAATATCTTTTCATTGGGCCTAAAATCACTGGTGGCGCCCCTGGTCGTAAATTTCACTTTTAGTGTCACACTGTAAGATTTTGCAAGACTAGCCTTTAAGATTAGAGATTAGATTGAGATTATTATTGAATTTACAGGAAGAAAGACAGTTTTTTCCACACTTTTTAGCTCTTTGAAATTGTAAATGATTATTATAATTGTTTTTATTATTATTATTATTATCATTATTATTATCATCTTATCATCATTGTATAAAGTTATGAAGTGAGTTTGGACTTTGTATTTGTGATTTCCTGATTTATTTTGAAATTATTTCCTTGCCTTCCTCATGTATTTAACATTGGCCTCACACCAAACCACTACCATTCTTCCTCCTCCCCTGGAGTCTCCTCCATGCTCACTGTCAGCTCAGTTTGCTGCTTCCTGTTTGGTGATGGAGACATCGACGGTGTTCATATCATTTAACATCACCATCTGCATGAGCCAAAACTAAAAACTTACAATGATATCAAACATGTTTAATTTTATCTGTTAACATAACCTGACAACAAACGATCAAGGCGACGGGAGCAAAACTCATGATTTTATTCCAACATTGGAAATTTGTCTGTGACTTGAAAAGTCATTGGGTGTGTGTAACCACCACAAGCAAGCCACACACTTAAACAGGTCCTGTTAATTTAGCTAGGCCTGTTGTATCAGGGTGTAGGTCTATTGTATCAGGGTGTAGGTCTATTGTATCAGGGTGTAGGTCTGGTGTATCTGGGTGTAGGTCTGGTGTATCAGGGTGTAGGTCTATTGTATCAGGGTGGAGGTCTGGTGTATCTGGGTGTAGGTCTGGTGTATCAGGGTGTAGGTCTGGTGTATCTGGGTGTAGGTCTGGTGTATCAGGGTGTAGGTCTGGTGTATCAGGGTGGAGGTCTGGTGTATCTGGGTGTAGGTCTGGTGTATCTGGGTGTAGGTCTGGTGTATCTGGGTGGAGGTCTGGTGTATCTGGGTGTAGCTCTGGTGTATCTGGGTGGAGGTAGACTTTGAGACTGGGCTCATAAAAACTAAAGGCGTTTTTATTTGTCTTTTGACCTGTTGGTTAAATCCATGTAAGGAAACATGTTTTTCACCCGCTCTGCTGCAGAGACGTCACAGAAGCTACTCCCAGGTTTAAAACAACCTCCATGAGGCTGAATCTAACTGGCTCTTGATATGTGTGATGTATAAATGTGATAAATGGCTGCAGTTTTTCAGAAAACTAAAGGTGTTGACTAAATGTACTTATTTGATGGCCTGAACTTTAATACGCCAAAGAGGTTTCACATGTGGAGGTGTAGAAACTGTCCACAACATGTTCACAGGTCCACACTGTATCTTTATGGATTTTCTTCTGACTGTCATTGTTAATGATGACTATAACTGCACACACACACACACACACACACACACACACACACACTAGTGTACAACCTCTGAATGCCGTCGTCTCCCTCCACAGAGTCCTGCAGCATCTATAACAAAGTGGCCTTTCACCACGCGTCACCATAACAACCCCATTGCATCGCACTCACCACAAAATGCCATCTCCCCACTTATTCAGAGTGGAAATGTTTGAACGGTGCTCTGCGCTGCTGTTGGGTTATGAGGTGTTGGTTATTTCAATCGCATCATGAGGAATTAGCGATGGACAGAATTAGTCTTGCTTCATGAAAGAGGAGAAACTGTGAATGTCATGCTAGTGAACAACTCCACACCATGTAGAATCAGTGCAACACAGACGACCTCTGGGATTAGATGTGTTCATTGGATAATATGCATGAACTTCAATAAAGCATCAGTCATAACACACACAGTACAGATACAACCTTTTTTTTTTTTTGGCACTTACTATTCAATTTCAAAAATGTATTTGGTGGTGTGGCGAGTCACTCCGCCTTTCAGAAGAGAGTTAAAGCATGAAAATAAATGTTGTTGCATGAAAGTAGAAAGAAGAAATATTGAATATCAGCAGAATAATAGTCTTGGATCATTGTCAGAGGCTCCAGTGTGCATTACCTCCCACAACACAATGTGCATGACAGAACAAACAAGGGAAGCGCAGCAGATGAGCTGAAAATCTAAATGTTCACCTTGAATTAACACACAGTGCAGATCACACAATCATCGAATTCATAAAGATTCCTGTTTCATTACGAGCTTTTGTTGCGATGAGGATGCTGTGCTCAGATATTAAGTGGCAATTTGTTTGTGAGATTCTGACATCTCAGGGTGAGTGAGTAGAGAAGATGAATGAATGTTCACAAGTTGTATAAAAATTCACCCCCGTGCAGTTGCCACGAAGGAGGAAATTAGCTCTAGAGACCAAAACTCTTTTCGTACCAGGCTGTAAACACGTTTATTTCTGCTGTAAAGTTGGACATTTTGACATGGAGATTGACTCACTGTTGCAGCCAGACTCTAGTGGTCATTAGAGGAACTGCAGGGTTTGGTTCTACAGTGTTGGCTTCATTTTTCAGTCCTGGCGGTTGCCGCTTGGTTAGAATTAGGGCAGTCAATTGATTAAAAACAAATTAACTAATTAATCGCACAATTTGTTGTGATTAATCACGATTTAATCATTTTTTTTTCCTCTTAAGACTGAAGCCTGTGATAATGGATATTCAAATGTAAAATCATGGAATTAATGTAGAATCAACACAAAGGAAGTATATTTAAAGTCAAATACTATTGTGTAAAGCATCTTTTTAACTTGGAACACAGATTCTCTCCTGTGAAATAGATATTTCCAATAAAACCATCAATGCCATCAAAATTCAGTCAGCTTGAAAGGCATATTTCTTATACGCACTAACACAAATAATAACAAAACCCAGGCCTATATGTTCAAGCGCCAGTTGAATTTCAGAAAGGTCCACAACAGTTCATGCAAATAACTGTTGAATCTTTTTCACTCCGTAGAAACAATTTGGCTTAGTCCTCCTTTATATTCAGCCGGTTACTGAGACAGACCAGTCTGTTTACATTATCAGGGGACAAAGCAGCTCTCTTCTTTTGGATGATGTGGCCTGAGAGTGAGAACAACCTCTCACCAGGCGCTGTGGTTGCCGTTTCTTCTTTATGAAGTAGGCTACAGTTACTACGCCTCCCTGCTCCGCGATCCTTCTAAAACCCAAAACAAGTGGAAAACATTAGTGACCTTCTCACTTACTGGTTTCGTCATCCACCGGCGAGCACCACACTCTAATGTAGACTGGCGAGACCCCATGGAGATAGTTTCGGTAGGGTGTTTTGCTTTGAGACGATATGTCAAAGACAAATGACTTCTGTGGTACTTAAATTCTGCTTTGCAAACTGTGCAGATTACTTTTGTTTTCTCAACAACCGTCGGGCAACTTTTTAAAGTGAAACTTTCCGCTTAAAACGGCGCCACATGAGGTAAACAAAACGCTGCTGCGGTAACTGGGTTAATTTAATTTTGTTAACACCAAAATTAAAGCATTCATTTTTGACAGCACTAGGTAGAACTGAATTACTGTGTTACAGACTCACAAACTTGTTGACCGGCTGCATCATGGTGTGGTACGGGAACTGTTCTGCTCATAGCCGCAATTCACTCCAGCACATTACTGGCAACAGTCTCCCTGACGTTCAGGACATCTTCCATCAGAGGGGCCTGCAGAAGGCACCCAGCATCTTGGACAGCAGTCACCCAGCACACAGACTGTTCTCCTCGTTACTGCCTGGCAGATGATGCAGGAGCATGGTATGCATGTACCAACAGACTCAGGGACAGTTTTCTACCATGAGGCCATCAGGCTACTGAACTCTCAGGACTAACGCTCCCTCATGCCATATCCGCCATTGTGTCTGCTCTGATTCCATTTTTTCAATACAAAATTTTAATCTACATTAATTTACAACTTTTTATTCTTCTTGTTTCTAATTTATAATATGTTAGTTTTTATTGCTGAGTTGAACAACACATTTCATTGTACCGTTAACCTTGTAACCTTGTTAAACCTACATATGACGTATAAACTTGAACAAAGGGGTGCAGTAAAGGTCTACTGTAGATGCAATTGAAATATTATTTAGCCTGGTTCAAGCAGGATAAAAAAGGTTTTTTTTTTATATAGAGCTAAATTACATTTGTAAACCGATCTGTTTTGAGTGGTCCTGCTTTATGAAATATAGCTTACCTGGTAAAACATTTACTCATATTGGTTTTCCCTGGCCTTTAGCGTGACTCTACATTAGTATACAGTAATGGGAGCTGGGGATGGATGGTGGGAGGAGGTTCTACTGAAAAAGAAAAGCTCAGAGCAGCTTGTTAAAAGAAAAGAAAAAAAACTGAATAAATGAATGTGAACTAGTTCATTTTAATCTGTGTGAACTGAACTTTGAACTCGCTCTTGTGAAGTGTGAACTTGCACAACACTGACATTATAAATGCATGTAATAATAAAAAAACAACAAAAAAAAAATAAATTTTTGATGTTACTTTAAAAGCTGCTGTGCAAAGAACAAGATTCAGGAAACCACAGAAGTGAGCCTCCATTACATTCATACAGTATATGGAGCTGTAGAAGAGGTTTATATGGCTCGTGTTGAAGTACAAGACCAGATTCTGGCTTTGAAAAATCCATGTCAGCTGACCCCCCGATGCATTCTTCCACTTCCACTTAAGAGACCGTCTCTTCAGCAGTGCAACCGGCAGAGGACTCAGGAGTGTTACTGGAGCTGAGAAGACGCCATCAGGAGCGAGCTGCAGGGCTGTTACCACACTCTCATGTGGCGTGGGATGTACAGGGTGTGACCGGCTAGGGCCGCCAGTTGACACAAACAATAACATCACATGCTGGCGTGCCGACAACTCAGGGCCAATGGCGTCTCTCACGCTTGGGTTGCTGTAATCCGGCGAGGTAGCGACGGCTGTAACATTATGCGCGGCTGTGAGTGGGATCCGAGCAGGTGTGGTGTTGAATGCTGCTCGATGACAGAGAGCAGGGGGCTCCTGAGCTGTTTGGATAAATAGCTGAAATAGCTCGCACACTTTAGAGATCGTCTCGCTCTTGTGAATCATGTTTCAGTGTCTGACATATCAGATGTGTCGGAGTTTAAGCAGACGCTCAGACGAGTTTAGTCCCTGAAGACTCCAGATATTTTGAGACGTTACAGTACCTGTTTAAATAAAACGTCTGGCATGTCGCTCACATCCCGCTTTTGCTGGAGACAGTGATAAGAGAGAGTTTTTAATGTGAACAGGTGTTGGTTTGTTTGACACCCAGGTGTCAGTTACATTTAGTGGGTGTAGATGTGGGCTCAGTAAAGGTCTTTCTGTTTGGCTTCTCTTTGTAACCCTGCATATAATACTGTGTTTTACCATTAAATTCATGAGCGTTTTGTTAGATTTTGTAGTGTTAAGGACCCAAATGCAGACAATCCAAGGGAGTAGGTGGAAAAAAAGATGATTTATTAAACAAAGAAAACACTCAGAAGTCTTACTTGAAGCAAAAAAAAAGCCACCCACGAAACAAAAATCCACAAACAGAAACACAAGGAGACACAGAGGGTACTCAATAGAAGTATAACAGAAAATCTCAACATTGGTAACACTGGAGCAAGAGACACAGGGAAACTTCAGAAATTCAAACTGACACTGACAGCAAGGAGCACAGAAACTAAATACACACAAGGAAGGCAAGGGTGAATTGCAGGTGAAACACATTAGGGTGGGGCAGACAATCAACAAGGAGGGAAACAGAACAAAGACAGAAGTAAAATAACCACATGACACACAAGGGAAGTCATTCCAAAATCAAACATGAAATCAATCAGAAGTCCAAACCAAGAGTCCAACAAAGTCCAGAAGTGTTCAAACATAAGTGTCCATCAGGACAAACCATGACACATTACTTATATTTGTGGTCCATTCCTGGAAATATGTGAATGATGATGATCATACCTCCTCATCAACTTGGTATCAAGATGTCAACAGACATGAAACTGTCCCATTCAGATGAGTAGAAATATTATCTGTGCATTTTAACCATGGGAGAAGAAACAGGAAGTGGATGTTCAACAGGACAAAGCCGGAAGCTTCTCAGGTTGGTGTGGAACAGACATTTCACACATATCAATATCCTTCAGTTTGACTTCCTGAGGATATCAGTGTCCATCACAAATAAATATCTACTAATATAACAATCAGAACCTATTACAACAGCACATTTTAGGAGCTTTTACAGGGTCTCGCTCTGATAGCGATAATCTGCAATGCTAACAGTGTGCAGGCTGGACAGCTAATTAGCTAGTCAGCTGTAGCAGACTGAGCAGCTCAAACACTTACCTGTAACTATCAACATCAGTCAGGCGCCTCGGTGGCTCACCTGGTAGAGTGCGTATGCCATTGGTACTCAGTCCTTACTGCAGTGGCCTGGGTTCAAATCCCACCCACAGCCCTTTGCTGTGGGTGGGAAAGAAGTCTTTACTGAGGCACATATATAATTAGACGAGGTTGGAAGGAAGAATGCAAAGGTATGTGAAAACAGAAAGCTCTTAAAGTGGGTCTCAGAGGGATGAGGTTTTATCTACAAACTGCATTTCAGGGCTTTAATAAGTTTAAAGTAGCATAATTTATCTTTTGGCCACAGTGCAACAAGCTATAAACTCAACATCTGACATGTTATCATCATGTAAAGGTGTTTTGGCTAACAGGTTAACAAAGAGTTGCAACATTAGCCTTCATTTGTAGTCATGTTCCTGGCCTCTAGATGATTACGATTCCAATGTTCACTCTCAGCTCTACACACTGTGTTCACCAGTGACTGTCTAACTTTGTCTACTGTTGCTGAGCTGGTTATGATTATCGTTATCTTGTCTTTTTGGGGTTTCACTACATTAACACAACTTAAGGAATCATTTAACATGATGCATAGATGTTCAGCCCTGATAATAAACCATCTGATATCAACACCGGCAGCACTGAATTTTCCTTCCAAACAACAGAGCCAGTATATTGTTCATGTTGGAGCTTCAAAAATTTTCTGTTCTCTCACAGAAGCTGCTTCTTGTTTCGGACAGAAAACTCCTTCACAACTTTACTGCCCGCAAAACCCTGAGGATTTTCTCTGTTTGTTACCATCACATGGTTCTCATCTGTGAGTCCCAGCCTCCTGCAGCCTCAGCTGGATGATCCCCCCCCCTTGTTTCTGCAACATGTCCTCCAACTTAAACCACCACAGAGGTCATTTATCCCTATTCTCAGATATGACCCATGTCAGCATATCAGCAGTACTGGATCTTTGTTGTCAAGGTAACATTAATAAACATGTGGTTATGGTTGTGGAACAGTCTCGGTCTGGTTAGGCACAAAAAATGACATGGTTTGATATAGGAGAAGATGGTGGTTTAGGTTTTAAATAAGTACTTCATTTTAAATTTAGAGGATCTTCATCATCATGGTTACAATAATAAACATGCAGTTATGGCTGAATAAAAGAAACATTGTTGACTATTGACACATCACACAGTAGCTCCCCCCTTAGATTGTGTGTTGTCCCTTTAATCAAAAAAAAAAAAAGAAAAATCAATACATTACTTGGTGACTAAAATAATTATTTCTATGCATAGCTTAAAGTTGCAATAGCCTAAAAAAAATATATATTTTTTGTATCAACAATGGATCAAAGGACCATGTGTCATGTGAGGTGTTGCTCGAATTTACAAACCTACAAAAATCGTAACTGTAGTTCCACTCAAGCTTCTTTTAGCTCGTTGTTTTGGTTTTATGACCCACTGTCTCCTCTGTCAACCAGGGGCCAGAAGCATTAAACCCTGTGTAGATTCATGACTAAAACTATGTGTACGCATAGAACCAGAAATATACATACACGTTCCTCTCATCATAATTATAAAGCTGCACGTTCGCATGGCTACGTTTTATAAATCTCACTCGGTGAAAAAATTGGGCTCATGTGCACAAGCCTCATTTCCACTCTCACAATTAACTAAAAATGGATGAAGACTCTCCCTTAATCAACCAGCTTGTATAAAAAAACACTGTCTGTGCCACAAGTGATCAGACACAGAGAAGAAAGACGAGACAGAAGAACAATTTCACAGATTATAGTGGGATTATAAACAGGAGCTCATATACTTTAGTACAATCACTCTAATGTACAGTCCTGTTTTACTGTGAACTTCATTTATTGGGACTAGAGAGTCTTAATGAGGCTCCACAGGCTCTAACACTGTGATTAGTAAATATTAAAATAGTATGAATCAGTTACAGACTGACTCACAGGGGAAACATTGAGCACAAACACAATTATTTCCATTTATGAGTTGTAAAATTGTTATTGCTGTGTAAATGGCAAAACTTATAATGATGATAATGAATGAAGCTCCATGAAGTTGTTTATTTCATTTTATGTTAAATTACGTGTCTTGATTGATTTTGTATTTTCATTTCACATGGTCAAAGGATTATGTGAGGTGACAAATTCTGTGTTTATAAAGACCAATTTATGAGCGGGAAATGGCGTACACATTGGTTTTTGTGTGTATGCATCATTTCTGCATCTGGACCCAGGTTTCCAGCAGCAAGAAGCTGTTCTCAGTGATAAGGCTCTGATAAACTGAGTGGAGCATTTAGCAGCTAAAGAGCCAGACAGTTCCCTCAGGAGCTGGTGGAGACCAAACACAGAGCTGAAAGAGCCTATGTTCAACATAACGTTATATGATAATAATATTTCATGTTGTGTTTTCAGCTTGTTGTTCTGCCCCCATGTGGCAGAAATCTATTAATGCAGCTTTAAATTATTCATGACAGTAATACACGCTCAGCATTTGCAGCACATGATTATGGAAGACATGCTCACATGGAGTTTCTGCTGTACTCCTCTAGCTTAAGTCTGATGAATCCCCAGTGTCTTGTCAGATGTGTTTGTTTTGTACCCTGGACTGTGTTGCAGTTTGTTTTGAAAAGTGAATCCGGTCCCACATTTTAATCAGACAGTCGGCCTATTTCATGAGTTATATTTAGTGGAAAAAAAACCCCCATGTTCTTCTGCTGATCAAACATATGTATATTAGCACTTTGAATTCAGTGCGAGTTAGAGTCACGGCTGCTGTCCATGAAAGTACAGAACTGTTCACATGCACCCACTTCAGGGAAGGAATTCTTGTAAGAACAGATATCAAACAATGTCAACACAGAAGCATCAAAGCCTTCTGCTCACTACTGACAGAACAGAGAACAGCATCCAATTGTTGCAGCCATCATCTTGTCATTGAGGCTCCTGAGCTTTCAGACACTGGGGAACGAGTCCTCACGCTCCTGGTGAATGAGGAGTATCTACTGGAGGTGCAACCAAAAGTTGCGTTTCAGTGCTGTCAGTGATGCTGGTTTTGAAGTTCCTCTCCAGACACGTTTTAAACTCTGTAAAAAATACTCTGCTACGATTTATATTTCATTTAACATGGTTTTCACACATAAATAAATGGAAGAACATCTACTCTTACTTCCTCATTGAAAAATCTGGGTCAGGCCTCGTGCCCCGCTAAACACCGCTGCTTGCACTAGGTTGACGAGATCAGAGAGACTCAGCCACAAACTTTTGTCGTGACCAAAATCTGTGACTAGAAGACATATGAGCGCGGTAAGCTAGTTATTTGTTTATGTTGTTTGTTAGATTGTAACCTGCAGTGGTTGACACGGTGCTTGTGGCTGTGTTAATGCTAACTCTTGCTCTCTGCGCTGACAAGGTTTTAGTGACCGTTGAAAGAGCTGTGCATATCAGGGTAGTTAGCAGAAGAAACATCAGAGAGACTCAGCCACATGTTTGAGCCTCAGTCAGACCCAGACTCAGAGGAGGAGTGTGTTGAGACCAGAACCAGAGACTAGCAGACGGAACGGTTAGCGTAGTTAGCATCTTTTATTTCTTTGTTTATGTTGTTTGTAAGCTTGTAACTGGCAGTGGCTGACACAGTGTTAGTGGTTGTGTTAATGCTAGCTCTCTCTGTCTGTACTGACAAGGTTTCAGGTTTACTTAGCCCCGCCCCCCGTCCCCACAAGTTGACAGGATTGGTTCCTTAGGTTTGTGATGTATGAAACCCTGAATCTGTGTTTATGAGACTGTCATTCACTGCAGTTAAAGGTGGAAACATGCATGGTGTTGAATGGTTATTTCACTTATCATATGTATTGTATTATATAAAAAAACAAGGGTAAACACTTCATTTTCATTGGAGGGTCTGAGCCTTTAAGTCTGAGCCTGGCAGTTTTATTTACAGACACAGATTTTTGAATCAAAGTGTCTGGCTCATATTTTAATCACTTGCTATCACTGCACTTTAGTAACTTTAAGAACTCAAATGTTGCAGGATGAAGGTTTCACTTAGTAAAAGAGAAAAAGCAGTTGAGTGTGTCTACTGTGTTGACTGCATGGATGTGTTCATGCCACACATTCTCAGCTATGCAAGAAGCGTGAGAGCCTTTCTCCACTAACAATGGGAAGTTTACTGAGGACTTGTGAAGTTGTTTTGGGGAGAGGATTACATGGAGAGCTGCATCCAAATTCTCACTTTGAAGCTGAAGTTTATCTAGCTGCAGCGTCTGACAGCGAGTGTGCAGGCAGTCACAAATGATTATAGAGGAGGAAGTCTCTGTTTGTTGGTCCTGGGCTGATATTTGTGGTGGAAATTAAATTTGTTGACTAGAACAAACAAAGCATTCTTTTGGGGATTTGTACGGTGGCCCCGAGAGCTCAAAATACTGCAACTTAAGAAGACAGGCAAATAGACAAAACAAGGAAATGAAGAAAACAACTTCATTAATTTGACAAAATATGGTTTCTTTGGTTGTGTTTTAGTATGTGGTTGTCTTGGTTGTATTTGTTTGTGGTTCTGTATTTGGTTGTGTTGTGTGTATTTAGTTATGTTGTGTGTATTTGGTTATTATGTGTCTGTTTGGTTGTTCTGTGTGTATTTAGTTCTCTTCTGTGGTTTTAGTTGTTTTGTGTGTATTAAGTTGTATTTCAGTATTTGGTCATCTTGTGTATGTTTGGTTGTGTTTTCTGTGTTTGGTTGTGTTTCTGTATTTGATTGGTGTGCTTGTATTTAGTTGTGTTTCAGTATTTGGTTGTCTTGTGTGTCTGTAGTTGTGTTTCTCTATTTGATAAACATGTGTGTATTTGCTTGTGTTTCAGGCATTTTTCTGCTCTTGGCCACTTCCACCTCTCAGGTGCAGCCAGTTGCCCTGGCGACGCACCCAGGCCCCTGCAGGAGGGAAAAGGACACAGCATCGCAGGAAGCTAGTAGGGTGGGCCATCACAGTTTGTCTGTTTGCATGTTTTTTCTTACATTGCATTGAGCCGTAGCTGTGACTGTTCTCATTCTCACTGACATGTTGGAGTGGATTCTTGTTGCAGTATGGTGTGATTCTGCAGGAAAGATAACACACTGGATGCCTAAAGCGCACACACACACATACACACACACACAAACACACACACACCCATGCACACACACACACACACACACACACACACACACACCCACACACTACCTACTCTGACAGTACAGTGACTGGGCACCTAATGAGCAAAAGATAGCAGATCTGCTCTCGGTGGGCCGCTTCTCTTGGCTGGGGAGGCCGTTTAAAGTGGGTTCCAGCCCCAGGGCAGAGCTGAAATATGCAGGAGGAACACACTGTAGGAAAATGAAGCGGGGAGCAAGTTGTGGATCGTTCCTGGGGTATGCTCTTACATAAATGAGGCGAGACATATTGAGGCTAACACGTAACTTTTGCCTCTGAAAGTTCATAACTGTGAACAATGCAGGGGCGGAGTAAGTCCTTATTTTAAATGAATTCAAGCTGTTACGATATGGACCCATAAGTCAATGTACCCTGAACCTGCTTAATCTCTCAGTGCGGAGTGTTCTCCATGTTTGTTCTGTTGTAATGAGTTTGTCACTGGGAGGTGAAACGCATGACTGAGATGAAGAATTTAGACCAGAAAATGAAAAGATCTTTTATTTACTTTTAAATGGTTCACTTTGATCATTGTTTTATTCTGAAAGACTTCCTTCATTATTTTATTCTGAAAGACTGAATGGATAATGCAAAGCCAGTGAAAAAGGTAGTATGACAGGGGAGGGAGGTAACATGAAATCTCACTCCAGTCTCACTATTTTGCATTAATGATTATATTTTTATCAACAATAAAAATTTGACAGAACGTATAATGTGCAAGGGAAGAAGCTATAGAGACGGAGGTTGTGTGAAGATGATTATCTGCGTTTTGGCATTGACAGTGGAGGAAAAGTAATGATTTCCTGCCTCAGGAAATCATTTCTGTTCTTCTCTTAAAGTGGCAACCTGAAAAATGCCTGGTTGATTTTGTGACACCTGGAGTTACTGGTGGTAACAGCAAATGTGGTTCAATACAGCAGGTCACAGAATTCTAGAGGCAGCAAAACAAACGTGTTGTTTTAATGAAGAAGTCGGAATAATTGGCCTGTTTCCATCATCCTGTGAGCAGCTGTGAAAAAGGTTTTATGCTGCAGACGGCCTCGGTCTGTGAACAGCAGGGCACGGTGACAGGAGTTGATACCCTGGCTGCAGAGTGCGAATTATACAATGACAATCAGGGGGTCAACTATTTCTCCAGGGTGAAATGGAACCCAGTGCAGCACAGGCACGTGCTTCAGAGATGGACACACGTATTTTAATATTGTTTAATGAGCCATCAGGTGATAGTCCTGAATTCCTGAGTGAAAACGAGGCCTATTATAAAAGCTAATGTTAAAGGTAAAAGATTAAAACTAAACTACTACACCAAATTAAATAATAAACTCTATGAAAAAAATAAAATATGTATATATATATATGATTGAGCACCAATGTTTGCTAACATGAGATAATATGATGATATTTTATATTGGTAATGAAATGACAAGGCAAGTCTTAAGCAGGGGGGTTTGATCCCCCTGCAATCCAGATTAATCCAAATGTGGATTAATCCACTGCTGAAAATAGTCCCCAACAAATGCACTGTTTCCTCATGTTTTAGTAATGTGTGTTAAAAACTAAAAAAACAAACTCGATGAGGGTGCCACACACAGAATAGGAACACAAACACACTGTTGGTCTTAGATTTTCATGTGATGATAAAGAAAAAACAGACAGTCACCTTCAGTCATATCTTTAGATACCGTGGAATAAGACATTGCTCAACAATTTGTGAATCAGTCTACAGTTAAAAAGAAAGTCTAATTTCCTTGGCACAATAACAGAAATTCAAGTGACTGAGAAAAGTCATCTTGAAGATCCAAAGTAACTTCCAGTTTCATACTGTGAACCACAGTCTATAAACATTTAAAACTTTAACATCTCATATTTTTCAATGGATTATTCAAACAGGAAAATTTGATACACATCCAGGTTTTGAAAATAGTCCAACAGCCAGTGGAGTAGATTAATAGGATTAACTGCGGGAACTCTGCTTATTATTCTGACTCTGCCTAGTTCTCCACTGCATTCAACCTGTGAGACTATTTCTGCTTCATGAGATAAAAGTAGCATTTGTCTTATAATAAGAAGCACAATTTACTACAATTTACTTTAGCAGGTATTTCCGTGAGTGTGAGCAGCAGTGTGTGTGTGTTGCATTTTGTCAGAGCACAGGCTGTAGACATCAGGTTTTGCTCTCACAAAATGCTTTGTGCTGCTGTGGCACTTGGCTGGAAAAAACATATTAGCACAGAGTGAGAATGGGAAGTGAGGGGAAGACACAGGAACGTGACTGATCTCCATCTAATTGCCATTTTTCGGGGTGTCTCTGGAAAAGTGTGGCAGGCAACTGGTGGCTTTGAAAAAGTCGCTGCCAAGACAAAAAAAAAAAAAAAAAAAAAAAAATAAGAAGCGAAACAGAGGAGGCAGTGAGGTCTGCCAACGGCTGGGATGCGCTGAATCTTTAATGAAAACTTAAGTTCCAATCAGCAAGGCTCTGCCTGTGCCAGCTAAATTATTTTCCTTCTATTAGCACTCCAGCAGTCAATCACTACCTTAGACATAGATGCCAAAATGCTCTTTTATTGCTCATCTGTGAAATAAACAAAATGATGCAATGACTCGTAAACAGCTCCTCCATTTGCTCCTTCCACTCAGTGAGGGAGATGAATGGCTTTTATTGTATCGTAATTTACATGAAATCAGAGTGAGGAAAGTTTAATTATCGTCCTGCATGAACGACGCTGACTTTCCGGTGACTTCCTCGTCCCTGCGGATCTTTAAAGCTGCACTGGATAAAGTTTGGATGTGAAACTCTGGTAGTCTAATCAAGCCCCGCTGTTCCTGCCTGAGCCCATCTGATATTAGTGTGGTCACATTTTCTAAAGTTGTCAACACACACAAACACACAGGACTCTATCTTACACCCCACACGAAGTGTAACATGAGTGTCCTTGCTAGTTTCAGACCGACACGGTTGTCATTTACGCGTCCAACGTCCATGTTGTTTAAACAGCAAATACACTTGCACCTATCTGTGCACCCATGGGTGTGTCGGTTTGAAAATGAGGTGTGGTCAGGTGCGTTGTTGGTGCATTAATATCTTGAGGCAGCAGCAAGTGATTGACCAAGAAAAACCTGGTCTGAAGTCAGTGTTGCAGCATTTCACTGTTACTTTAAGGAGCTTTATCAAGAGAGTAACATGTGTCAACATACACGGGCACACAGAGCGCACACACTCTGCCACTGGTCAGGACTGGTCTCATTGGTCAGTCACAATATGTGATCAGCTCTCCACTAATAGAATCTAACTCTGTGTGAAACACTGTGCTGTTATAACAGCTATCCACCAAGGTGGAAGTGCGCCTGGCTCTTAAAGGGAATGGGAGATGCACTGAGATTGGTTAATTAGATGTTACACCCAAAACACTCTCATAAATCATTAAGAGACTTAGTCCAGCCGTTCTGAAGCATGCGCCTGGAGCAAAGGATGTTTTTTTTCTGCTGTTAAAATAGAAAAGTGCAATGGACACGCTCTGAATGCACTTGCGCCTGACTCTTCAAACTGTGAGCTTTGGATCGTTAAAAAAGAGCCCACATACTTGTCTTACGTTCATTGTGAGGACACTCATTCATATAATATATTCCCTGCCAGTTGAGAAAGGCAGCAGGGAACACGGTAGCAGATCGATGTGTTGCTGTGGGTGGGGTCAGCAGGAAAAAAAACGTGTTTAGACACTTTTAAAAGACGCCCACTGAAACAATCCAATATCTGTTTAAATGTTTGCCTCATGTAGAATATTTTCAGCGCTGTTTTCTCTCTTTCTGATTCACTCATCTGACCTGCGGCTGCGTTTGAATACAGTGCAGGCTGTAGGTGCTGCAGGCGCTGAAAACCTTCTACATGAAACATACATTTTTAAAATTGACCGTGTTATGGCAAATAAACTGGTTAAAGTTCGACAACTTAAACCCTTATAGGGAAAGCCATTCCACCCCATCCATGCACCAACCTGACCTCCGCTGTCATACTTCCACCTCGCTACAGTGAGGACGAGGCTACTTCCTGCATTTGCACTGAATGACATTAGGAGCAGAATTGACTTATATGGTCATAACTCTTCAGAAATGTTAAGAGATGGAAGAAATTTGCCGTGTTTTGCGGGCACTGAGCATTAAAATGCTTTGCAGCAGAAGAAGAAATGTTTTTACTTAAGATCTGTTATTTCTGAAAATCATTTTTGCAACATCCTGTCCAGCAGAACTCGGGTCAGCTTTGTTTTTGTTTGTGTGTTTTTTTTGGTCTGGAACCTGGGGCCCGTTTCACAAAAGTGATTTGTGAGAACAGGCAGATAGTAAACAGTGGCAGCATCAAGCACATGATTGCCGCAGGGGGACTGAGGGGTCAAATCCCCCACAAGTATAATCCACCAGACACATTATCAGATCCTCCTGAAGCTGAAAAAAATAACTGAATCATTTGCTTTTTTATTTTTTTTTTTATGTCACGTTGAAATTGTAGCTTCAATGTGTGATGAATACCCTGATAACAGACAGACCTCCTCCTCCTCCTCTCTCCCCCATTTCTCTCCTCTCAGGCGAGCCTGTCACGGCAGACCCCCCCCCCCCCCCCCCGACGTAAAGAACATCTGCTTCCATTATTGCTTCCATTATTGTATCAACACTGAACTGAATGTCCTTCCTTGATCTGGTAGGAGTACAGTCATTATTAAACAGTCAGGTCCGTATAAACAGAACTATAAGTGTTACAGAGTCCTGGTCTGATGCCCCCCCCCCCCCCCCCCCCCGCCTGTGGGTCTGCAGATGGGTCATAGCAGCAGCAGCAGCAGCAGCAGCTCATGTATCTTGTGACATACATGTGCTGGAGTGGATGACGCTGAATGTGAGAGAAAGTCAAAGGCACAGGAGCAGAGGAGGACGCAACATCAGTCTCCATTTGTTCAGCTGCTCACTCACATGATGAAGTGGCTCACACACACATACACACACACACACACACACACACACACACACACACACCATTAACTACCACACAAACAACCCACTGTAATTTACAGGAACACTTTCCCTCCCTTGTTTTATAGTCTGCTGAGCACAAACTGAATTTCACGAACATTCAGTTTTATTTTATTTGATTAGTATTTTTTATGACTCCTGATCCTGGATTTCTACAACATCTAATCCATAACTGAATGATACATTTTCTTCATTAGTTTGTAGTTTACATATGTTGTACATTATTTTTCTGAATATATTTTTTCATTATTCTCCTTTGAAATCAAATACTGTGCTGTAGCTCCCTGCGTCATGTAAAAATATGAAAAGAATGCATTTATAAAATTATATTAATGTTATATCCAGTTTTTCAGATTTGTATTCATTACTGTAATCTATTCATATAAAAATCTAACTGTTAATGTTGGCATATTTCATTTTTTACCGCTTTCTAATGGAGAGCTCATAAAATGTAACTCATGTCCTTATTAATGGTTAATTTTACTAAACTTTTAGAGATCGTTAATGAGCCCTGAATAAGAACAGCTTCTGTGAAAATCCATTTCACTGATTGTGTTGCCATTTTTCCACTGGAAAATATCTGCACAGCATCGGGACCAAAACACTTTTATTAACAACTAATTGAGCAATTATTAATGAATTACCAACACTAAACTGCATATTATGTTATATGGCTACATATAGGCAAAGGGATTGCCGAGGCCCTGAAAACCCCAAACTATATTCATCAATAGTTTATAAACAGATCTACAAAACATTAATACATGGTTTATTAATAATTACAAATGTTACTAACATTGATAAAGTTATGAATAAACAACTGAAGATTTAATATAAGGGTTAACAAAACAAAATAGATTTTGTTTCATCTATTCTGTCAAACAATTTCTTTAAATATTTTCCTGCACCATCGCTGCAGCAACATTTCAAATTATTAAAATTAAAATAAAAAAGCAAAACTATAGCCTACACATCATTTACACAATTTAAGGGTTAGGGTTAGGGTTAGCCTAACCTTTAATAAAATCAAATAAAAAATTCAAATACAAACAGGAGTTTTAAAACATACTACCTATATCCTGTGTCTGGCTGTGATTTAATAATTTTAATAAAAAACATTTTAAATGTAATTTTCCAACCCTGCCCAATATTACCTCTTGTAAATAAGGCATAAACTTAATGAAGGCCTCTTTAAGTTAATGACTGATTAATAGCTGATGACTTTATTAATGGTTAGTATATTTCAAAGAAATCGTTTCTCAGTCATAAACCAACTTGTAAAAAAAAAACTATTTACTGTATGGCAACTTCACAAAATCAATTTATTAACATTGTTAAGCATTTATGAATGGATTACCAACATTTATATTGGTATTATTATCAAATAAAATCTATTACCATCAATCACAGGAATTTGCAACAACCTGACAACCAAAACTTTTATTAATGCTTCTAACTGATCTGTAAAGCATTAGTAAATGATTTATCACCATCAGTAAGGTATTAGTTACAACTAATAAACCTGTTACAGCGGTCGAGAGATGGGCTGCGTCATTCAGCTGATTTACACTTTGCATGAACTTTTCAATCCAACAGAAGCTTATTAAAGCGCATTATTTCAAACAGGCTTCCCTATTTGAAAAGAATTCAGAAACCGGAGAACACTCCAGTGATAACCTGTCTCTGTGGTGGGGGTCAGATTACATCAAGTCAGACGGTACAAGAGTGGTGTTCGACCGATGACACCTCATCACTCAGAGCTGCAGCTGTCAGTGCTGGAGCGGCTCCGTTTGCGACGGCTCTTGACTTATGGCCGCCATCTTGTCCTTTAATGGATATTGTTTTACTCGTATATTTGCTTAGGAAGGCTCATTCTAATCTGACGAAGTGTGTGTGCGTGTATGTATGTGTGTGTGTGTGTGTGTGTGTGTGTGTGTGTGTGTGTGTGTGTGTGTGTGTGTGTGTTGCCAACACAAACTGAATCACTTCTTGGAATCTTTCAATTTGCCACATTAAATCAGAGCAGGGAGAGCAGAGGCCAGCCAATCTACTGAAACCCTACACACTGCATGTGGGTGTGTGTGCTTGTGCGTGTGTGTGTGTGTGTGTTTTATTTGCTAAATTCACCATGTATACAGCATGCAGCTGTACATACAGCCTGCATGTGAACCTGTGAGTGAGAGCAGCCTGGCTTTAGCTTCATGGACTGACTTTGTGTTCTCTGGTCTCTGGCCAGACAGATGCAGTGAAGGTTATCAGCATGTTCTGACTGTGTTCAAGTACCAGCGTATATTAGAAACAATATTTATGGAATTTCAATGGATAAAACGGGAACCAGAAACCACACACAGATTACATCCATCACAACTCAGGTCTTATTTTCTTGGTTTTGGGCATCAGTTCTCTCACATATGACAGATGAGATCTAGAAACATGCTGCCAGCACTACAATACAGTCTGACAAAACAGTAATAAATTAGCATCTAACTGGTTTACCATGAATTCAATCAGCATTTTTCTGACATGAGTAAGACTGGGTTAAAGTTACATGTGAAGGTTGGAGGAAACCCACATTGAATGGTGATAAGAAATACACTCACACACATTACAATAACATCATAGTACTTCTGCTGTTGTTGCTTGCGTAGTGCCACTCCTGACAGGAGGAGATGAACTGTAAAAAAAAAAAAAAAATCACTGTGGAAAAATAGAGAACTTGTCATTTTATGTTGTGAGTCAAGTTTAGGAACAAAAACAACTCTGTTAAGTTTAGGGAAAGCAGTTAGAAGATGTTCATCATCATGGTTAGATAAGATTAGATTAATAAACATGTAAATAAGAGGGTGGGGAGGAGCAGGAGATTGACAGGTGCAGCGTTAGCAGTAGTGGCTGCTGTACCAGACCGTTGTGGTGAAGCTGAGCTGGAAGGCAAAGCTCTCGATTTACCTGTCGATCTTCGTTCTGACCCTCACCTCCGGTCATGAGCTTTGGGTAGTGACCAAAAGAATGAGACTGCAGACACGAGCGGCTAAAATGAAATTCCTCTGCAGGGTGGCTGGGCAATCTGACCATCTTATATCGTGGACGATCTCACGTTGACATATGATCTACTTTTCAGATGAATCATACAGATCGCGTCATTAAAAAAGGTGCTTTATTTAGAACATTTATCCTAAAAGTTAAATCGCTGCTAACCAGACCGTGTTAATTGTGAAACAGCTAGCATGCTAACTGCAGCTGGTGACGACAGTCCTTGTAAACAGAAGACACAATCCAAACCAAAACGAATATAAGAGAAAGGTACGGTCTTGACTTCCTTTGGTCCTGTCATGAGTACAATGATCCCGAAGCATAACTTGAATGAAAACATGGTTTGGAGCTCAGAAGCTCAGCAGACTGATATTATCGCACACGGCCACTAGAGGTCACTTAACAATAAAACGTGGATCTTGTACAAAACCTATGGGGTTGCCATGCCAGCGACAGCCAGAGCCGGAGGCATATTGTTTTGGGGTTGTCCGTCCCATTCTTGTGGACGAGATATCTCAGTAACACCGTGACAGAACTTCTACAGATTTGGAAGAAACATTCATCGGGATGTGAGGAAAAACTGATTAGACTTTGGCGATCAAAGGTTAAAGGTCAAGGTCAGTGTAACAGCACAAAACACTTTAGCCATAACTTGAGATTTCACACAGCAATTATGAAAAAATATCACACAAATGGTTCATATTTTATGTGACTGAAACTAGTCTGAGTGGAGGAGGCAGACAACTGAAAGGCAGTAACTCTAGTTTTTGTTTTTTTATTGGAGTTGGTCTCCAAGAGTCACATGACCACTAACGGTCTCTGTTGGTTAAATGACTCTCAAACTCATCCACTTGTAAAAGGAAAATGTTCATTTATTACAATTGACATTTCTATCTATGTTATAACAACCATAGCACTGTATAATACAGCCTGTAAGCTGCAGTGTAATTTAGCATGAATCAGGTTGTAATAAAACACTGACTGGTTCCTCCTGGTACTTAATGTAGGTAAAGTGGTAGAAAAGAAAGCTGTGGGGAGCAGGGAAGTAGTTTCACCATTAACAAATATGATTATGGTGTGTAGGAGAAAATATAATATAAACGAGAGGCACTCAATTTACATATTTGCCTTTGGCAGACGGCTACACCCACACCCCAGGGATTTATTTAGGTCATATTTATGTCTCCTAGCTCGCTGTATTATTTGACATAAGAACAAGTAGAGAAACGGCTCTGTACAGCACTTCTGAAAATATGCTCCTGACAGGCAAATCACAATGTAATAATACAAAATGTAAATACACAGTATTTGGATCAAACGTGGCTACTCTTTAATGTTTAATGAGGAATCTAGAAAATTTAGAAAAATCATTGGAATTCTTTTAATTACACAAGAAGAAAAAAAGGTGTGCAGGCTGTACATGTGGCCGTTCTCCCCCATTTACTCTTTAATTATACAAAGTAAAAATGGTAGTTGGTAGTAGCTCCATTTTTCCCCCTGATTTCAGTCTTGTTTCTCACCACTGTACCCTGTGTATTTACAAAAACACTTACAGTATGTCTCCCTTCCTGTAAAATGCCACATTTTACTGAGGCTCAAACATGTGCAAGAAACTCTAACTGCTGCATGTTTCAGACTTTCCTGGACCTGAGCGTGCAGTCAGAGCTTGCCTGCGACAGCTCCCAGTAGAATAGGATCATTATCACTCCCATGGCAGAATGAGCTGCACCTCAAACTTTTCGGACATTATTTAGCTAAGTTTGTCCAATTTTCTATTTGTAATGGACTTTAAACCCTTTAGTGTAACTTTAAGTACACAGCTGGAGGCTAGAGTTGCATGTTTTGGCTGGAGGTAGAGGGGGGAGAGCTGGCCTCTGGCCTGGAAGCTACAAATTCCAATTTACAAGCTCCTGTCAGTCGTGTCTGCTGAAAATGTGGAGGGTACAGAATCAACCTGCGGGGAAATACACCGAGCCGTGTTTTAACACAGAGGGAAAGTGCTCCTGTTAATGACAGCTGGGAGTGTGTGGCTCTTTATGGGGTTGGTGTGGAGATTCTTTACACCAATAGAATAATGTGTGCAGGTCTGATTGTGAGAAGACCTCTCCCATTAACAAAGCTTTACTTGGTACATGCTGGAGAAACGGCAGCAACTGCGTGTAAAAACAGGCAGAAAGGACAGCGTCGGCTTAGCATTGCTGTTGTTATCTATCATGTAATTAGAACATTCAAAAATGTATATATTTTACTCTGCAAACAAGACAATGAGCAGCCTTTTTTTTCCAGAGGCCTTTTTACAGAGTGTGCATGTGCAGGGGTGTGGAATTCAGAGCAGTGTGGGGTATGTGTGTGGAGCTGCAGGCAGGGTGTGTGGGTATTTTCTTTCCATGCTGTTTGCTTTAGAGTGGGTAATGTGGTCGTCAATCTCAGGGCCAGTGCGAAAACAAGTGTGGGCCAACAATAAATTATTTTTCAGAACATGCTGAGCAGCAGGGACTGGAGGCTCAGAGAATCACCAGCACATTCTTCTGAATGGGAAGCATTTCATTATCTTTCAAATGTACTTACAATGAGCAGCTTCAGCCACAGAGCATTAATGTTTTGTTCCAACAGTTCAGGCTTTTTGGAGGAAAATCAGGAGGGTTTTTCTCATGAAGTAAAAGGGGTCTGAATCACTGCGTTACACTCAATACATTTCTCTAGTAACTTACAAGCACTACAAAGTGAAACTATAATTTTTACCCAATTTTAAATAAGCATGTGAAATTCTAGCAAAGAAAACCTCTGCCAGCTGCTCCTAGACACTGAAGCGTTCATTACACCCCACAGGAAAACATCATCCTGGTGATATGGCCTTAGCAGTATCGTTAGCAGTACTGGAGCAAAGACAGTCAGGTTCCGGAGAAAATGCTGAATAAAAGTTCATGGAATCATTAAAATGAAAAGTGTTTTTGGTGCATTAAAGCTCATTGATGCTGCAAATTTCATTTTAAGTTCTGACTAAATGCTGACGGAGTTTCCCCAACTCCTCCTCCAACCCGAACAACCAAAGGGGTCGTTTGTTCCAACCCTCCGATACGACCCATAGGAGTGTCTCCTGAAATAGCGCCCCTACGGCGGCAGGCGTACCGGACCTACGTTGTCATGGTTACAATAATTAACACACGGATTGTACCAAAAGCGGCGTATCTATCTTTGTCGCCATGGTTACTATAATAACCGTGTCTTGGTTAGGTTTAGGGAAATAACCTGATAGGGTTAAAATACGTACTTCCGCAAAATTACACAGAGTTCGTTGTCATGGTTATAATATAAATAGCTAGTTTGATATGGGAATGGAACAGCGCTCTCCTGTGTCATATTCATTCATCCACCATAACCGCCTCCTGACGTGGACTTTGTCTCTCTTTACACTACGTCACCTTCATGCTGGAGGCAATGGCAGGTTTAAGTAGTGGCTGGGCTGATGAGGTAACTGGGAACAGGTGTGTGAGTGGAAAATGGAAAACAGGTGAGCAGGTGGATCTGGAGAGCGGAGGGAAGTCTGACGATGGGAAGCCCTGAGACTAAATGATAACAGTGTCAGCTTCAGCTTGATGGTGGCTGATAATGGCCAATAAGAATCATCCTCTAGAGACCATGAATATTTATGGTGAATGTAAAAAGAGATTGGGTTCAAACTTGTGTATTTAGTTGTGTTGTGAGTATTTGCAGCTCATGTGATGTCAAAGTGAAGAAGATGTTTTCTGAATGTGTTTGTGTTTTGTCTGTTTGCATGTTTTCTTAAGTTGCAGTGCACTGAGCTCTCAGGGCCGCCATAGTACTGTTCTAAGGATGGTGAACATGAGAAACATTACCTGCTAAACATCTGTAACATCAGTATTCTGCATTACAGACATTAGAATTTAGCTCAAAGCCACTAGCGTTGATGGAAAACTTATTCTTGTTGAATTTTACCTTCAGATGTAAAAAGAAAGTGACCAAGAATCAGATTTAAATACTACAAAAGTCTCTACTGGAGCAGAGATTCAACATAGTGCATGCCTTCACCTTTAAAGGGGAATTCCATCAATTACAGACATGAACATTTCCAGGTGTTTGACAGCACTACTTCATATGCGAACAAAGTTGTGAAATCTTTAGTGTCTCCAGAGGGAGCTGTGTGAAGTCTGACCAGTTAGAACTTTGTAGATAACATGATCCATATATGACCTCAGGAGCTTTTTCACCATCCAGAGGATCAGGAAGTAAACTAAGCAGCCAGCAGCTACAGCCATTTAAAATGAAGTGGAACTGTGAACTGGCTAGGTAGCTAACATCACCAGCCAAATGTGAAAACAAGGGAAAAGGAAAGCGCAGCACTGGTAGGACTGCTGAACATAAACATGTTGATGTTGGACGTTACTTTTTCTCTCCTTTCTGTTACCAAGCTATTTCCTAAGATTTACTTTCCTTTCGTCTTTGATCTGTAACTGTGTTTAAATGTTATTTAAATGTCAATATAGATCTTATATGTTGATGAATAGGGGTAGTTGTGTCTCCACCAATGTTGAAACCTCCACCCCTTGATTGTAGGTAATGCACGTGTCAGGTTTTGACGAGGAAGAAGAATGTGTGGACGAAACAGGACGACGAGTGGTTCTGCTGCATGGATTCTGACCTTTGTTCTTTTAACTGCCTATTGTGAGTCAAACAATGTTGTAGGAGAGCAATGCTAAGCCGGCGGAGAACTCTTTAAAGTTCTTATTTCCACAATTACAGAACGCAAAGTTGATCAACCCTTCTCTCAACCCCCTCTGGTAATTTCCCGCTTCATGTTTCAGCTTTGATTCTGTGTTTCAATGAGCTGGGATGTGATAGTCTTCTCTGCTGCAGCCGCCGGTTTATGATTTGGGCTCATAAGATGAGACGCCTGTAGTTTACATCAGAGCTCGTCTGCTGCAGCGTCAGATCATTATGAATAAAGGGAGAAATTCAGCATACAGCCCATGGACGAGGGAGCCACCAACCTCCTGGCAGTGTTTAGACGATTCTGAGCAGAGTGCAGATACGGAGGTGCAGGGTGTTGACAGCTGCTGGGTCCACAGGGCTTTCTGTGATAAGAGCACTCAGTGTGGGAGGGAGGTAGTGCTGTACTGTACCAAGCACCGACGAGCGTGCACTGGAGGAACTTGAGGGGATTAGAAACCACACTGAGAGAGAGAGAGACAGAGAGAGAGAGAGTGGCATCCTACATGGAAAGGCACTGTCTGGAGAGCAGAGCTGGACATTTTTGATTTGTAGAGTTCTATCAATTAAAGATCTTTTAGCTTTCATATCGGGCTCAAGTCTAATTATTTCTGTGGCCAAACAGGCAGGAAGTGTAACAGGAAACGTCAATAAGAAACAAGACTTATTAGTTTGACGTTCAATGATCAGCAGCAGTAAAAAGTTAAATTATCACAAACTTACAGCCCTATCCAGTGGATAAAAAGAGAGAGGAGGATGAGATCATGAGAACAGGGGAGGCAGGAGATCTGTGCCATGGGGAGAATGGTGTGTATTTGGAATAGTAAAGTTTTCCCAAAAGTAATTTGAATTATGGTTTAAGAAGGAACCGGAGTTTCACTGTGATTTATTGCGCTTCCTTTTGGGAGACACTTTTAAACACAAATGGTGAAAGTGGAAACAGAGGGAAGAAATCCTGATTCCCGATTTTGGATCAAGCTTCAGAAACCCTGGATCCTATATGGTCCTATTCACCACTAATGTATCTTTGTGTTATACCCTCCCTGCCTGGTGAGCATCATTATCATTATTATTATTATTATTACCATCTTCAGTCCCAAGGTGTGACCTGCTCATGACATCACTAGCTCCCCAAAAGTGCAGACTTTTTCAATATTGACCCAAAACTGATGCGTGTGTGTTTCAGTCACTTAAACCTGACGCCCTTTAGTGTCAGACTAATTCGCGTTCTATGCCCAGCCAGCAACCACAACCTCACCATGATGTTTGTGAGAAAAAACAAGTTAGTCACCATAATGTCCAGTGTAGTCACAGTTCTTCTTTTTGTTTCTGCTGCTCTGCTCTGACGATGACTTCCTGGCGAGGTTTACCAGTATCACTGATGATCGTGATTGGTGACAGGAGGTTCAAAAGGTCCATATCTGACCAGTGACTCTTTAAAACATGACACCTAGAAATACTTTTTCTTCCGTCTTTGTCAAAGAATTTCTTTGACAATTTTTTTTTTCTCTTAAAAACGTAACAGATGAAGACAGAGATAGACCTCAAATGCAAGACTGGAGACACTCAGTAGGTTTAAATGACAGTCTTTACTTAGTAAACAGGTTCAGTACACAGGAAGTGTTATGCCCGCGGTCATATTACTGTGGTTGGTCTGTTGTGTATGTGTGTGTGTGCCCTGTGTTCCTGTGTTTTCTTATTGTATGTGTGCCGCAGCCACGCCGTCATTGGTGGAAAGGCTCTGCGCCCTGGTCGGTGATGGGCTGCAGCCCCTGGTCACCTGATATATAAGGAGCCAAGATGGCCGCCGGCTCAGGTTCTCATTCTCCTCTTCTCCCAACTGGCCACACTGTTGCAGTGACTCAGCTTTGTGTAGTTCTTAGACTCATTTGAGTAGTAAGGGTGGGCTGCCAGTTTTGTTTCTCTTGTTTTCTCCTGTTTATTTAGTTAGGGAGGTGAGTTTGTTGTCATTTGTTTGCCTTTGGTTAGATTAGTTGTTTATTTTCCAGACAGGGTGATTATGTTTATTATGTTGGCCTTAGTCCACCCTGAAGCCTAAACTCAGTATTTATTTCCTATATGTTCACTTAAAACCTTCATGTAAATAAATCACTTTCTTTATATTTAAACCAATCTTTGTTGTCGCTACTTGGGACTTGGGGAAGATGGGGCCAGTTTATGTTGTGTCCTAGGCCCCCCCTAGACTGGGGTATAACAGGAAGTCAATCCAATAAGACAACAGATCCAAATCGGCAGCCTAAAGGCAAGGTCAAGAAACAGAAGCGGGTCATACACTGACTCATCAAGAAAAACTCGCACGTAGGGAAAAAGGCTGGAGCGCTGACACAAAGTGAACAAGACGAACTGGCACAGAGGGAAGGGAACACTGAGACTAAGGGCTCTGTTTTAATGAACCAAAGCTCATGGTCTGAAGCGTTCGGCACAAGTGCAGTCAGGGGGTGTCCATGTCTTTTTTGCTATTTCAACAGTGGAAAAAACAGTCTCCGCACCAGGCGCATGTTTCAAAAGGGCTGGACTTAATCTCTTAATGAAGCATGGGAGTGTTTTGGGCGTAACATCCAATAAACCAATCACAGTACATCTCCCATTCCCTTTAAGAACCAGGTACGCTTGCTCCTTGGCAAATTGCTATTATAACGGCTTTGATTTTTTTAGTGGTGAGTTGATCACATATTGTGACTGACCAATGAGTCCAGTCCAGACCAGTGAGTCCAGTCATGACCAGTGAGGACAGTCCTGACCAGTGAGCCCAGTCCAGACCAGTGAGTCCAGTCATGACCAGTGAGGACAGTCCAGACCAGTGAGTCCAGTTCTTACCAATGAGCCCAGTCCTGACCAGTGAGTCCAGTCATGAACAGTGAGGACAGTCCTGACCAGTGAGTCCAGTCCTTACCAGTGAGTCCAGTCCTGACCAGTGAGTCCAGTTCTTACCAGTGAACCCAGTCCAGACCAGTGAACCCAGTCCAGACCAGTGAGTCCAATCCTTACTAGTGAGTCAAGTCCTTACCCGTGAGTCCAGTCCTTACCAGTGAGTCTATTCCTGACCAGTGAGTCCAGTCTTTACCAGTGAGTCCAGTCCTGACCAGTGAGTCTATTCCTGACCAGTGAGTCCAGTCCTGACCAGTGAGTCCAGTCCTTACCAGTGAGTCTATTCCTGACCAGTGAGTCCAGTCCTTACCAGTGAGCCCAGTCCTTACCAGTGAGTCCAGTCCTGACCACTGAGTCCAGTCCTTACCAGTGAGTCCAGTCCTGACCAGTGAGTCCAGTCCTTACCAGTGAGTCCAGTCCTGACCAGTGAGTCCAGTCCTTACCAGTGAGTCCAGTCCTTACCAGTGAGTCCAGTCCTGACCACTGAGTCCAGTCCTTACCAGTGAGTCCAGTCCTGACCAGTGAGTCCAGTTCTTACCAGTGAACCCAGTCCAGACCAGTGAACCCAGTCCAGACCAGTGAGTCCAATCCTTACTAGTGAGTCAAGTCCTTACCCGTGAGTCCAGTCCTTACCAGTGAGTCCAGTCCTGACCAGTGAGTCCAGTCCTTACCAGTGAGTCTATTCCTGACCAGTGAGTCCAGTCCTTACCAGTGAGCCCAGTCCTTACCAGTGAGTCCAGTCCTGACCACTGAGTCCAGTCCTTACCAGTGAGTCCAGTCCTGACCAGTGAGTCCAGTTCTTACCAGTGAGTCCAGTCCTGACCAGTGAGTCCAGTCCTTACCAGTGAGTCCAGTCCAGACCACTGAGTCCAGTCCTGACACAGGCAGCAGCTCTGTGACTCTGAGGGTCAAAGAAGGTTTGAGTGAATGCTCACGGCTCTATAGCAAAGTAACGGCACAAATCACAACGTTGGAAATATTTGATGTGATATGATGAGACGTGTGAATAAATCTTCAGTTCATTATAAAAATGTGGTGATAAATTGAGGTGATGAATGCTGAACACTGGAGGATTTACAAGGTAGTAGGACAGAAGCTTCTCTGCAGAGTCTCGTCCAAGAGACGTCCATGACACATGAAGACATTATACAACACAACTTGTCACAAAGAAGCTCCGCCCCTTCTGAGGCTGTATTGTAATGTTCACCTGACTTATCCCAACATGTAAACTTGTCTTCAGCTCACTCTGCTTTTGTGTCACAGGCAGAGTGTGTGCGCTCTGTGTGCCTGTGTATGTTGGCACATGTTACTCTCTAGATAAAGCTCCTTGAAGTAACAGTGAAACGCTGCAACACTGACTTCAGACCAGGTTTTTTCTTGGTCAATAGCAACACTTTCTGCCGCCTCAAGATAGCAATGCAGCAACAATGCACCTGACCACACCTCATTTTCAGACCAACACGCCCACGGACGCACAGATAAGTGCAAGTGTATTTGCTATTTAATCAACGTGGGCGCTGGACGCGAAAATGACAACTGTGTCAGTCTGAAACTAGCAAAGACACTTGTGTTACACTTTGTGCTGCTTTGCACTGGGTGTGAGAAAGAGTCCTAAATACTCTGGGGGAGGGGGGACGAGGAGACACAGGTGTAACACATTAGGGTGGAGTCAGGTCATCACAGGGGAGGGGAAGCACAAGGTGGCAGGAAGTGCAGGAACCTGGAACAAGATGAGAGTTGAGTATCAAAATAAAACATGAAACGCAAATACTAGAAACATGAGGGAAGAAGAAGAAAAGGATGTAGCTGATGAGACGTGACAAAAAAAATGTGAAGAAACAAATGAAACCTAAATCTTAGAAAACTTATCCCTCACTGAAACTGGAATATGAAGAGATGAAGTCTCTAAGTCAGTGAACAGTGAGGAAGAGCCACATCAACAGCAACTCTCTGCACTGACACTGTTGCTATGGTTTCACTGTCTGATGACTCCATGAATGCTGGGTATTATGAGCACGCTGTCCTCACTGTTAATGTGTGCATGGGGCCACAGGAAGGTTGTGACGACCTTTACACTCCAACATGTCCAAGATACATGAAGTGAACACATAATCCAGATGGGGAAACATATTGTGCTGATGTTTAATCTGAGAGGCTGCACTGATGATTTATTTAACTGAAATCTAAGAAGTTTATATCACACCCGGCAATAAAAATGAATAGAAAAAAAAAAGACAATAAAACAGCAATAAAAGACTTGTTTGATAAAGGTTATTCCAATAGGACGGGCAGTGTCTGAAGCGTGTATGAGGAGCCTGATGAAAACACGTGTGGAGGCTGAACCTGTTTAGATCTGCACGCCGTCATGTAGAAACACGTCGTTAGTGGATGCTGCTGAAAGACGGACACGGCGCTCAGAGGGCAATGATACTTCCCTCTGCTGCCAGCGGGGCCTTTGATGGGAAATACCTCACTGTTATTTTTTTTACCTCCAACCTCCTCACCCGTCCTCAGCCCTCCTGGCCTCCACATACACATCCATCCCTACATCCCTCCCTCCTCCCCTCCACTTCTTTTAAAATACAACACCTGGGCTTGTTTAAGGTCTGCAGATTCCTGTGGGGAGAATAATAATAACAATAGGAGTCTGCCAGCTCTGGAGGGAGGCAGCACCCCCCCAGTCACCCACCACCACCCACTAAAACCCCAACTGGAGGTCTGACTGGAGGAGGCAGAGCAGCATGCAGACACACAAGAAAGAGGCCATTCATTAAAACAAGTCTTTCTTTTATGCGCTCTGTTCATCAGTTGGCCGTGGAGCAGAGCCGAGCCATGACCCTGCAATGAACCACCACAATGTGGAACTGTGTGTGTGTGTGTGTGTGTGTGTGTGTGTGTCTGTTCAGGTGTTTCGTATGTGTGCAAACATACAGCATACAGTAGCTGCTGGCATGGGTGTACACATGTAATCCCAGTGGAGCAATCCTGGGGATGAACACATGGAAGTAAGCTGGGATGATACGTTCATAAAGTAGGTGAATGTAAAAAGACGTGTGCATGTGAACGAGCTCAGGATTTCAACGCATGAATGTACTGACATTAAAAAACTGAGAAAGTTAATTATTAAATAGAGATAATTATACGTGTCTGTTTTGTGATGGTGGGTAGACCTATTCATGGGGTGGCATGAGTGTGGCATGGGGAGAGAGTGAAAAAGAATGTATAGTGGACATGAATGATGTGACCTGAATATACTTGTACGAAGAATGTAATAATAATAATAAAAAATATGTAATAATAATAATAATATTAGTTATAGTGATAAATTTTACAAAAAACATGATAATAATGTAAATTAATGTTAAATAATAACAAAAAAGTGCAGTGAAATAGCGTATATATTATTAATAATAATGAATTATTATCTGTATATTTAAATAATAATTTTCAATATATCCTTATATTATAATAATATAATATTATAATATATGATATTAATAATTATACTCTCTCGCTTCCACCTGCAAGAGACTGACTCCTCTTCAGCAGCCGCTTCAAAAGTCAGAGATGCTCACAGCAGGCAATCAATAATAAGTTGCCCGGCAGCAGCAAGTCACAGAAGGTCAGGATTAGAAAATAAGAATAAAACCCATCCCTCACCTGTGTTACAAACACATCATCCAGCGTCTCTGTGCTAAAGTTTAGTGTCAGCGCATTTGGTGGATCTGGAGAGATTTCGCTGGATAAGTAAAAACCTTTAGCTGTTGTTGGAGCTACATGAAATGGCAGGGGATCACTGAAGTCAGGAGGATTCATCACCAGGGGAACATGAACGTCCGCAATGAATCTAATGGAAATCCATCCAGTATCTGTTGAGATATTTCAGTCTGGGCCAAACTGATTGACGTTGCCTCCCAACAGACCCGCTGCTTCTTCCAAGGCTAAAAAGGATTCATGAATTCGTGTTCAGTAGAGATCACCAAGCAGAAGGATATTTCAATGCTTATGTTCAAATCAAGCCTTAAAGTCACAGAACCATCCAGCTCCTCATTGAGAGACTAGAGCCTAAACAGAGCAACAGTTGAGCAGTGAGATGTGCTGGAATCTGAATCCACAGAGAGCTGTGAGGCTGCAGGCTCTACTGGATCTACTGGGTCATAATGTAGAGATGTTTTGTCTTTTTTCTTATTTTTATAAAGGTCCAGATTAAATTTACTGACTGGTGGTGCCTTAAGTGACTCCCCTCTTTCCCCACTCCCAAGGACAAGCAGCGCCGCAGCAGACTGCAGTCCAAACACCACTGATTTATTTATCAATCAGGGTAGATCAGGCAGCAGGGTGAGCTCAGCCAAAACAACACAATCTATAACACTGTTAACCACCTTAATGTTTGCAACCCGAAGAAAACACAAAAAAATACCTGCCCCTCACTCCTACAGCTCCTCTAAGAGATATTTACATCATATACAACAAAGATCAGTCTAATCAATAAATCAGTCCATCACTATGGTAAGCCAAAGTGGCCAAATTACATCACCTTACAATTGTGTAGTGTAAAAACATAAAAAGCGGTGTCCTGACTGCGTCCTAGGTCCTCATGGAACCCTGCTGCTCACAGCACCATGTGTCACCGAGGACGGCCTACAAAAGCAGCGTTGTCTTAAACGATAATCATTTCCACTCTGTGGTTTTCACAGCTACTAAATTTAAACTGTAATCAACTAAATCACTGAAGAAGCGACTACTACAACAACTGAGCACTGATCTCCTCTGGTGCAGAACAGACACCGGCCGACTTTATCTGTTCTGTGTATTTGTTTGTGTAGCCTGAAGAAAAGCTCAGGTATGCACCTGGGTGTTATTTTATTCCACTTCTTCTTCTTCCAAATTTACTGGATGGGCAATGTTATGAGTTTGCGTCCCACTGCAGCACCAGTTGTTTGGGGAAAGATTCGCTGCAGGTAACTCTTTTAAACCTGTAGAGCAGAGGTCGGCAAGTTTGGTCTCGGGCCAGTTTTTTTTTTCTGATCCATTAGAAATCGTAGAATCAGAGGCTGATTTAAGAAATTGATTCATAAAAATGCTAAAAACTGGAATTTACCTTGTTACTGTTCACATGTGTGGGGCTGTGTACACAGTCACAGATAGGGGTGGGTGAAAAAGAGGTTAGCAAAAAGATCATATGACAATCGTTTTGGGTCGAATCACAATCCACGATCTTAATCAGGATCTCCATTTTGTTTCCGCTTTGATTTTATTCTGAAACTCCTGATCGGAAGCTGTAATTCGTATTGTTCCGCTGCTTTGACGCTTCTTTATGATGTTTATCCGCTTGCTGTTACTCTTCACCCATTTCTGCTTACTAACATTGTCACAACCAATCACACTTTTTCTCAGTTCATACGGGGTATTCATTTGGACAGCGCTGTTATTTATTTAAGAAGTGCAGTATGTAAGTGTTTTGATTTTTCAGTTGCTCCCCGGACTGTAACTCCACCGTCTTGGACTGCAGCTGGTGAAGGTGGTTCCTGTTCTGCTCAGGTGGAGAACTGGTTCATGTGGAGCTACACCAAACTCACTGAGGCTGCAGAGCTGAAGAAGGACTGCTGTGTCCAGCTACAGTTAGCGGGCTAGCTGTTAAACAGTTTTGCTGTTTTAGCTGTTGCTGCAATGACGGAGATCTGTTTTATCGTGGCCTGATGTGTGACTGTGTCTGTCATTCACTCCCAATATGGATAAAATTTAATATAATAAGCATGCGGGGGGGGGGATCTCTATTTGGACATTGTTGTGCAATATTATTTATTTTTTATTTTTCTTTGCAGAATGGAGTTTAGTATGTAATTAATTATTTCATTATCAGCTACAGCACGTTTATTTCATATGTATATAATTACTGTATATGTGTAACATTTAAGTTGCTTATTTACAACCCGCTTGTCTGGAGTCATTTGGGTTCCTGTTTATTTCTTTTTTCTCTGATGTATTTTGGTTTATATTTATTCACTCATATTTTCTCTCCTTGCTTCCTAGGCCCATAGACTGTATATATACATAAAAAGCTGAGGCCGTGGCAGCTCAACCCCTGAGTTTTCCTGTATCAGGCTCTGAGCTAGTCAGAGGGGATCTGACTCTGTGAAGCCTCTCACCCTCTGTGCGCAGATGTGGGAATAAAGCCTTGATTTCCTGACTGATCACTCCTGACTCTTCTTCTCTTGGGTATTAAGAGTTTCAGTTCCATAATGTGGAGGAATGGAGCCACATTACCAGCTTACAACGAGGCTTACAATATTTTAAATTTCACTTACATTGTTATTACTGCAGCTGTGCGTTGCACAGAGTGAACTAAGTGGAGTGTAAGAGATGTTGGGTGATGAAACAGCAGCTGTGGATGTGAAAATGAGGCCGAAGGTAGAAACGTAGAAATCACTCTGCAGAAAAAAAGTTCTGGTGAAACACGTCTTTATTGGATTATCTCTCATGCACGCTACGTTCATACTATTTGAATCAATTTCATTTTTAAGAGGATATAAATACTAAAACGGAGCCTCATTCTAAATCTCAAGGACAATCCTTATACATTTTATATGTTTACAAATGTGAATATGCATCACTACAACTTTTTGTAATTCTTTTCTATTATGAAAATGAGCACTGTTACAACAATTCATTGTATGTATGATTTTCTGTGGCTCAATAACACGTTTGAAACAGAAAGTGAAGCCTAACTGTACAGATACACAGGAAAGGAGTGTTAATAAATGATATATGTAGCTCACTCAAGTGGCTTTACTCACTTTGAAATGGAACGATGAGGTGTTTGTGCTCGGTAGCTACCACGGCAGTTGACCCGTTAGTGTTTAATATTCTACTAATAACTACATAACTTGAGAATCTTAGCAGTGCATTTATTCACACAAACAGTCTTTTTCGATTAGCTATGGCGTCTTCTGATGTAGCGGCTCGCCGGCTTCAGCTTAGTACAAACACACTCGTACACACACTAGTACAACACGGTCACTCTAATCAACTGTGATGAAGCAAAAACAAAGCTAGTCTTACAGCTACACTTTTCTTCTTACACAAACTTTCACCAGGCTATATTTACCTTAGCTTTTCTTCAGGGGGGGGGGTTCTCTCTGGCCCACCCCCTACCGTACCTCTGACCAATTACCACAGGTTGCAACGACTGATGCCAACATTAACCAATCAAATAAAGTCACTGACACTAAAGGCACAATCTGTCTTTCTTTAGTTTCCCAAAGTTTGCTGTCAAAAGTTTAGAATTGTTACTTTAACTACTCATTTAACTATTTACATCCGATATGACTATATGACTGAATGATCTTAATCTTTCCTATTTTCCTTCATCAAACTAAATTACTTTCAGTTTAATTACTTAATAATATATATAAATATAAATCTTGCTATCTTACATAAATAATAACTAACTTGTTTTAATCCCTTCCTTTTACACTACGGTTACACATAAAATGATGGATGGATTTGGTTAAATTCAGGCAACTAATACCAATCAAACCCGTCAAAGAAATAAAACAGGGCACTGACTCCAGTCCTGTATTTCACCTGTTAATCCACCATAGCCTCTTCTTTATACAGACTCTTTACACTCACCTGTCCTCCTGAAGCTTTTTTCTGGTGGAACCTTGAAGACAAATGTCTCCCACAACCAGGTGAGCACCAGGACACTGTTTCTCACCCAACACTTTAACAGTATTGTTGGCAGCATGTGTTGTTTCTGAGCACACGCACACACACACACACACACACACACATACAGAGCTTATGAGTGATATAATATATAAGGTTTGGATGTGATTTGAAGGTTGATGCGTTCTGATGGATGGCAGGTCTGCGTGTGTGTCGACAGCTTCGTATCTCACTACCGTCAGCTGAGCTCCCACTGTCGTCAGACTGTGCTGCTTTATTGTGAATTACTGCGGCACAGAGGACTTACAGTAATATACAGTGACAGACAGCTGAGAGCTGCTGTCACACTCTTTTATTATTGTCCCTTCAACAGGATACACACATATACTGTGGGTATATGTAAAGGGGTGTGAGTATTGAACTTTCATTCATCAGGTGGATACAAAATGAATGATAATGTTGCTCTGTGTCAGCTGAATGTGTAAATACACACCTGTCCTATCAACTTTATTAACTATTAACATGCCAATGTTGTGTTTTCAACTTGTTGAGCTGCCCCCAAGTGTCCAACAGCGAACAAAGATGAGCACCACATAGTTTCCAACGCGTTTAGAGTAATTAGAAAACTGAACATAATTGTGAAAAATGTGGGAGACGAAGCAGAGACAGCAAGAGTGGAGGCCTGGTTTTATCAGGTTATCAGACAACATAAAGGAGTTCAGCGATGTACACATGGAAACAAAGGCAGGCTGAAATAATGTGAATTTTATAAGCAACTCAGTACTTAAGAATATAACTGTTAAAGTACTAATCTGTAACATTTCCACATTAAAATGTCTAAAAACAACTAGACCTATGTTCTATATGTTGTTGAGTTGTGTTCTTACATTATCACAAATGTTTCCATCAATTCTCAAACCAGAGAAGTCTGTGATTTTAATCATGGTAATGCTCCATTTCATTGGTCGCTTGTCAATGACATCATATCCTCTGTGATCATGTGTCAGTGTGTTTGTCTGACAGAAGCTCAACATTGACTGAAGTGAAACTGGTTTCTGGGTGTTTCTGCTGGTTTTAATCCCCTGGTGTGTTTGTTATGGAGAGGAGGACACCTCTGTGGATAATTCAGCTGCTGGTAAAAACCTGCTGAACGTCTGCTTCAGAAGTCACTAAAGAAACAAAGGTAAGCAGTGTGTTTCCAGCTACTCTGAGATATTCTGTGTCTGTCGTAAAGCGTCGCTGAATCAGTGACTTTAAATGCACAGTCTGTAACTTCTGCCTCTAGGAGTGTCTCAATGAAAACAATAACAAAAGACGGTGGGGTGGTTGCGTGACGTCATCAAATAGCGTGCGATCATAGGAGTTGTTGTCTTCACCACCATTACCGTAAGCTCCTCCAGGTTTGGATTCCTTCATTGTCAGTGGTTCAGGAAATCAAACAGACCCGGTGATTCTAACTGGGATTATAACCAACCGTTAATTGTAGTGAAGACAACAACTCCCATGATCCCATACTATTCTATTACATCACCCAATGCCGTCTTTCGTTATTGTTTTGATTTAGAGGCAGAAGTTACAGACTGTGTGTTTAAATTTAATGTATTTAATACAATACTTACTAAATGCATTTTGTTGCATTTAGTAATTCACATTTAGTTAATCAGATAAACATAAAACTTTATTTGGAAATGAAAACCGAGTGTTTGTCAGAAGTCAGCATTGGCTGATCAACATTGTGAGGAGAGACACTCCAGTGGGTCGTATCAGAGGGATGGAACAAACGACCTGTATGGTTTATTCATGTTGGAGGAGTTGATGGATTCAACAAGCTTTTCTTTGCTTCCATACATAAAGCCTCACTCCAATGTGATATATGTAATCACTGCACAGCAGAACAATGTAAGATTAGTGTTCTACTGTTTCAACTCTTGCTAACTGTGGCTGGGTGAAGCTCTGACATCTCTCTCTCTCTTTTAGGTCTCCAGAGTAGAAACCAAAAGACTAATAGAAACTGAATCATGTTTAATAGTTTTGACTCTAAAATGATGTTTGTGTGTGGTAAAATCACTGGAAACAACATCAATCAAAAGTAAAATGACAAATAACAGCCAGTAGGCTAATACATTCATTGATACCTGCTGCATCAGTAGATTTAAAACCACAGTCCAACAAGGAGCCTGCAAAACATCAATATATAATCCAGTTTCACTGAGAGACAGTCACTTAATGAGCACAGCTGTCAGACTGAAACATTTACATACATTTACATTTACTCATTCAGCAGACACTTTAATCCAAGTGAGGGACCTCACCTAAGCTTCAGTGCAGTAGTAGACCTTGGTGTAAGGACTACATGTGTTTAATAAGTGAAGGAGATCAGGTAAAGAAGTGCAGGTAAAGTTCACAGTAAGAGCTCGTTAGACATGTGAGGGTGTTAGAGGTGTTAGAGGAGCTGCTCTCTGAAGAGAGGAGTCTTCAGCAGATTCTTGAAGACAGAGAGTGACGCTCTGCTCTGATAGACTTTAGTAGCTTGTTCCACCATCAGGGAACCACAGACCAGAACAGACTGGACTGAGACTGTCTTGTGTGCCAGACCACATTGCTTGGAGAAACACAGTGGCTGAAAAGGAGCATAAAGCTGAATGACTGAGTTCAGGTAGATGGAGCAGACCCAGAAGTCACTGTGAAGGCAGCATTGGTGACTTGAATTTGATTCAGGTAGTCATGGGTATAGCCAATGGAGGTTGATGAGTACCGGAGTGAGATGTGACCTTTTTGGCTGATTGAAGACCAGAGCTGCTGCGTTCTGGACCATCTGTAAGAGTTTCACTGTGTGTGAAGGGAGGTCCACCAGAAGATCACTGCAGCAGTCCAGGTGAGAGAGAACCATGACCTGGACCAAGAGCTGGGTGGAGTGCTGAGTCAGGTAAGACTCAGCATTTTTCTGATGTTGTATAGAGCAAAGAGACACGACCAGGAGAGAGATGCAGCACGGTCAGAGAGGGAGAGCTGGTCATCAAACATGACACCCACTTTTCTCATGACCTTGGTTGGAGTAAGGGTTGAAGTGACTTATTGACTGGGATGACTGGGAGTTCAGTGGACACACAGTGGATCGCATATCTGACGCTTAGAGAAATGTGAAAACATTTACAACATTACATCTAGACCCTCTAGCACCTCACACACATATGGACTCTTTTTACTAAAAAAATCTTCAGTGTAACACAGAGTAAGAGAGCTCATTGATATTTCAAGTTATTCAATCAACCCTGTTGTCTCTTCATGTGAGTTCATAACTCCCACCAGGAACCTGCTCATGTTCCTGCAGCTGCAGAAAAACAACCTGTAAAAAAAAAAAAAACAATGTATGTCTGTAGCAGTGGAAGTCCACAAGAGGTTCTTACATCACGTACCTTTCTTCTGTTGCTGCATTTTCAAACTGCAGTTCAGATATATAGTGAGAGAACAGGCAGATGGATTTTTTACTTCTCTAACACAAACAATTCTCACAGTTCTGTCTCATTCTTTCGTCCGTCTCATTTCTTCCGAGTCACTTCCTGTTAGGAGTGAGCGCTCAAGTGCGGTTTTTGTTTCATAGGATGGGAGGACTCCAAATCACATTTGCTCCAGATCTCAAAGGTTTTACATTCAGTCAGTGCGTCTCACCAAAACCCGCCGTGTGTCTCCTTCAGCTCTAACAAATGTGCTCAAAGTATTTTCTTTCCCATAAACAATTTACAAAGCTGAAGTTGGAAATGTGAAGTGTTTATTCCTTCCCTGGCTTTGCTGGCAGGATGCTGTTTCTTGCCATAAAACCACCTGAAGAAAACTGTGTCACCCTAACCCTCTATCCTAGATATTACCTTCCTATACAACTGAAGTGCAACAGCAAATCTGATTTGCAGGGAATGTACCTGCGACTGAGTTATGTTTTTTTTTATCAATGTAATGAGGAAATGTGGTTAATTTGTGATACTTAACATATTGAAAAAGTCACAGACAATGTGTTTTTTTTCCACCAGAATATCCGATCTTACAGAACAATCTCCACCTGTAGTCGCTCATGAAACTGTTTTCTGGTTCTGCTCAGACTCTCACAGCTCCTGGTTCAGGTTTGAGAAGCATCCTGGTCTGGGTTAATACAGACACAGTTCAAACGTTTGACCTGAACCTCCATCTTCCTCTAACCTTAACCAAAGAGCTGTTGTTGTCTAAACCACAGAAGGGCGACTGTGGATGTGAACACGGTCAGTGGCTCTGAACCTGATCCAGTCAGAGATGAAGTTCCCTACAAAACATATTTGCTGTTGCAGTTTAGTTGTACAGAAACATAATTTCTCTGTGTGAATAAATAGCTTTGTGTCTGTGTGTGTGTGTGTGTGTGTGTGTGTGTGTGTGTGTGTGCGTATGTGCACTGACACATCCCATTGTGCGTGTCCATAAAGGGTTAGTCCTGACTGAAATAATTACTAATCATCCTCTGGGGAGCCATTAATATCCATTGATGACTGATGCAGTGTGAGCAGAGCGCTGCTGCTCTGGAACAAGAGGACAGAGGTTCACTCCGGAGCTCACTTCCACCTTCCAGCTCATCAGCAGCTCCCACCGTCTCTTCACACCTCGGCCTCGCACCGCGGCTGCTACACTAAGTAGGCCAGTGACTGATGTTAATACAAGATGTATTAATGAGGTGGGATCACTTTCTGCTCCAATTATTTACCAGTGGGTTGGACCCGGCGAGATAATTCCTCGTCAGGCGGCGCTGGGCCGAGGAGGAGATTAATGGCTGCTCTGCGCCCTCAGATGAAGCACATATGGTTTGTGTCGGTTCTTCTGTGACGAGTGTGGGCTGCAGGAAGTTTTGTCTCGCACTCACTGGGGTGAGCTTCGCATTTAGGATTGAAACCGAAAATATATAATTCCAAATGTAGGCCATATTAGCTTCATGACATATCGTGTAGATTTTATTTATACAGCCCAGAAATCACATGACCGTTTAGTGTCTACTCACCTGGCTTCAACAGTTCACAGTTTATACATCAACAATGATCAGTGTGACGTTTGAAGGAGATGTGGATGAAGCTAACAGTTAGCCTGCCCTGGGTTTGAGCTACATTTAACCAGGAATCAGCCTGTGAACTATCAAACACAGACAAAAGATAAGATCATGGAGCGGAGGATTAACACCAAGTCAATTGAAAGAAAATCAGTTGATGACAGTGTTCATATGTGTGTGATCATTTTGATGCTACATAAATAGCATCACGTGTTGCTCTACAGTGTGTGAGGCACGGTGGTTGTTGATAATTAAAACATTATCCCAGGTATGAGTGATAGCCGAGTGGTTAGGGCACATACCATTTGGGTGGAAATGTGCTGAATAAGGATTCTCTGCTTCGACTCCTGACTGGCCGGCTGGACTCTTTGCAGCATGTCATTCTCCTACTCTCCACCCCTTTACTTTTTCTATTCAATAAAGGCATGAAAATGCTTGAAAATACCTCTGTTCAGGTGACGTTCTGCTGCGCCACAACACTACTGAAGTAGTAGCGATGTTGGTTTTGGGGATGTTCAGTTAGGTGGTCTGTGAGTTTTATTTTAGTGGTGAAGTCCTTGGTCTGAAAAGGTTTGAGAAATGCTTAAGTAGTGCAAAGAAGCAGGTAGCAGCAGGTTATAGAAATACCAGAGAGCCATATTACATAAGTAGAGTTACCTCCTCGTGGTTGTCTCCCTCCTCCACTCAAACTAGTTCCAGGTTACATCCCTGTTTATCCAGAGTCATAAAATATGGAACATCTTTGTGAAATTTTGTCATAATTGTTGTGAAGTCTTGAGTAATGGCTAAAAGTGTTTTGTGATGTCACACTGACCTTGACCTTTGACCTTTAACCACCAAAATCGAATCAGTTCGCCCTTGAGTCCAAGTGAATGTTTGTACCAAATTTGAAGCAGTTCCATCAAGGTGTTCCTGAGATATCGTGTCCACGAGAACGGGACAGACAGACAACCTGAAAATAATACGCCTCCGGCTCTGACTGTCGCCGGCGCGGGGGAATAATAACACGTGTTCCTTCATGCAGTTTTAAAGACTCCTTGTATATGCTCCGGCTGGTCCTTGGGGCCCTGAATCGGCGGTCAGCTCAGACTCAGCGTAGTAGGTGTGAGGTATCTGCAGCTCCCTGTGAACAGCTCTGTCAGATATATTGCAAAGTTGTTTTCGCCAATCACCTTCGCTGCGATGTCAGAGCTTGTTTTTGCTCTTCACGCTCCAGTTGCCGCAACAAGCTCTTACGTTGAATGATAAGATGCTTTCAACCCAGCTGCTGTTTGTCATTTCTAGTGTGTGTTGGCTAACGTCAAAGCTCCTTGGCTTCCTGATTGAAAATGTGCATCAAAGGTCTGTGTGATCTGGACAGCATACAGCACCCTCCATCAGTCAGATATGGAAAAACTTACAGAGAATGAAAAGACTCCTGAAGGATCAACACTGACCCGAATTCTTCATTTGTCGATGACGAACATGGGACGGCGAGCAAACACACAACACGTCTGTAATTCAACATGTTCTCCTCCGCTGACGGCAGTTAGCTATGTTTGTTCTGCAGAGCAGATCCCATTTAATTGTTTGTACTAGTCTACATGTCTGCTGCTGATTTCATGTTTGGTAATGATGCTCTCACAAAGATTGTTTTTTTTTTCTTTTGTAACTTCTCTTCATAAAAACTGTATCATGAGTGTAAAAGTAAAGTTAAAAGTCATGTATTCAGAAGTATCAGCAAGAAAATATACTGAAAGCTTCATAAGTGAAAGTGTGAGTATGAGTGTGAGTGTTTTATTTGACCATGTGTATATTATTGTAATATTACAGCTTCATTGTAATGTTTTCAAGGTGCAGCTGATTTGAACAACATTGTAAATTTGTTGGGTAGTTTAGTCTATAAAAATACATGATTGATTTACAAATTAAATATTCTGAAAAGTAGCTATAACTGTGAAGTAAAGTACAAGTATAAAGTACCATGAAATGAAGTACTTCAGTTAATGTACTTCATTTCTTTCCAGCAGTGTCCAGGTCCCAGTGTATCTAGTGATTATCAGCCCGGCCAATTATCAGATCTGATATCTAGCGTTTTTACAATTAGTGAAATCATAATTTTTTTCAGCTGATTGTTGATACAACAAAGGAATTTAAAAATGTGCTGCCTTCGTAATAAGCTGTGCACATAAATTACCTGTAGGGTTGTTTTTGACAGGAGGAAACATGGTGACGCTGTTAAAACTTTTGATGGATCCAGATTGTCTCAACAACATTTCCATATTTTTTATTTTTTATTTTTTCGTTTTGCTTTATTATATAAATCCAGACAGGAAATGGTCAGTGAAGGAGAGAGAGTGTTATGGTCTCCACGGCAGGTCACCCACAGTCAAGCGTTACGATCACAGTGTGTAGCATATGTGTTAACCACCGGACCTCCAGGACCCACCGGAGGTCAAAGCTGAAGCTCGACATCAAATCTCTGTCTAAAGTCAAACTGGAGCTGTGACAAACTGGAAACATGATTTTATAACTTTTAGTGGCCTTTTATCAATCAGCCTCCTGTTTCAGTGTCTCAGACTGTGAGGATGTGAAGAGGAAAAAAACTCCATCAGTTTTCCCAGGATGCACAGGGGTGAAATAAACCAAGTTTATATAAGAACCTGTATCCAGCCAGATGGAGAGAGAAAGGGATGTATGTCCTGTGTGTGTGTGTGTGTGTGTGTGTGTGTGTGTGTGTGTGTGTGTGTGTGTGTGTGTGTGTGTAGAGGGGGTGTTGGGTAATTCACAACTGGTTCATCACATGACAGGCTAAATTAATTGATGTGGTGCTGGGAAGCTGTGGAGGCAGCACCTGTCCCGTCACAGCCATACATCAGCATTAAGAAATCAGCCCCTCTGTGAGCATTATTTATCTGCCCCGACTAAATGCCCCCGCAACTCCCAGAATACAGCACGGCACTCCGGAGAGTGGAGAGCATTTAACACGGGCTCCAAAGGCCCTGCCGGCAGACTCCCACACTGACTGCTTAAACAGGCCAAATTATTCTTATGGTTGGCAGAGGAGCAGCTCGTCCATGTGATGATGTGCGTGAGTGTGTCTGAAGTAACTGCTGTGTTTAAACTCTGCTCACAACTGTTGTAACGATCAGTCTGTGTTTATGTACAGTGATGCTGAACGACTGCAGAAAAACAAAATGAGTTTTCACGCTTATGTTCATATTCAGTGACAAATCTTTACAACTAATTACCCCTGCAGTGGCTCTTCATGTTAAAACCAGAGTGTGGGTGAGGTACAATCAAGGTGAGGAGAAAACATGTTTTAAACTCTGTAAAAATCCTCTGCTATGATTGATATTTTGTTTAACGTGGTTTTCGCACATCCATCCATCCATCCACTATATATACCGCTTATCCGTGCACGGTCGTGGGGGGGGGGGTAACACCCTGGACAGTTCGACTGACAAGGTTTCAGGTTTATTAAGCCCCGCCCTCTGTCTCCACATGTTGACAGGATTGGTTCCTTAGGTTTGTGACGTGTGAAACCCTGGCTGTCAGAATCTGTTTTTATGAGACTGTCATTGGTTCACTGCAGTTCAAGGTGGAAACACTCAGTCATGGTGTTGATGAATATTTCTCTCATCATATTTCTTGTGTTATATAAAAACATCATATGGATGTTAACAAGGTTAAAAAGTGGATTTTCATCGGAGGTTCTTTAAAGGTGCAACCACAGAGGCCATAGCTTCAGTAGCTTGCATGGTACATTTAGCTTGGTCATGTGATCCAAAAACCTATCACACAGTCCACTTCCTTGTTTTTTTTTGAGCTCTTAGACAAATCTTATGTGCTTCATTAGCAGGCAGACTTTCCTCAGTTGTCATGGAGATAGTTACCTGGATAACAAAGTTTAGAATGTTGGTCCCGTGGTAACAGGTGTTAATACAGATGATGGTTTCTGATGTCAGACGTGAATGTTGGCCTTGATCTTTCTCTGGGCGTCCACAGACTGCATGTTGATGACCTTTGACCTCCTTTTATTTTTTTGTATGTGTATATGTGAGTGTGTGTGTGTGTGTGTGTGTGTGTGTGTGTCATATTATCATTTCATTTTCTCTTACATTCTCTTGTTACTGTAGTTTGTCTGATTGATGCAATGCACATTACTTTCTCACTTTCTTTTAGATACATACACAACTTTATAATTAGTGAAGTAAAAGGAGTTCAGGCAGACAATGGATTAAATTCATTTATAATTTCAAAGTAGCTTTGTGAGCTCTTGTAATATGAGTTTGAGTTCTGAAGCCATGGTCATGAGAGGAAATCGCTTTCTGTTTGTACAGGAGAAGAAACTGTGATGCTGCTTTAAACCTTGTCATAGAGAAGTTTTTCTGCCTGTCAGAAAAGATCTGCACCTCCTCTGTTATAACGATTTTCCCTCACTGTGTGCTGTCAGTGGCTAATATGAGCACAGTTGAAGACTGTTGGAGTATAATAAAGGACCATGAGGACAGTTGTAGCTCCAGCCTTCCTCCCTCAGAGTCTCAATCTGTCCACACCCCCGATCTGACTGTCTTCCCGTCCCCCTTCTTCCTGCTCTCCTCCTCCTGGAGGACAGACGGGCAGCAGTGCCAGCATCTGAGGCTCTGCTGGATCCTATATAAAGCTGGTCTGGGCTCTGCCCGTCAGGCTTTGCTCCACTCCACACTAGCTGATCTCTATCTGCTCGCCTCCTCTCAGCCTCACCCATTCTCTTCCTGTTCTCCTCTCTACTCCTCATCCTGACATCACTTCTCCTCATTAACAGAGAAGAATCCTTCACAATTCTTTTCTTCAGTCTGTCCTCATTTTCATCACACTCTTTAGGAAGTTCATTTATCATTATTATATAAATTATTATTATTACATTCATTCATTTTTACCCTGCGGATCTTCTCTATGATCATGCAGGTTCTTGAAAAGTCAACAAAATGCTTCAAAATAATCTAAAATTAAAGCATAACAAATATTTGAATGTTTCACTGAAAATACCAAGTCATATGTGTTGGTGTTATTTCTTCAAGTAGGCTGGTGGTACTTTCAATAACATCATACACTGATGTCATATTACAGGGAGGGGAATGTGCGTGTATTAACTTTCCCTCTCCAGCAGCTTTAAACAGGGCTGGAGAAAGTTTAACAGGACGCTGCATTAACTGTTCATGGGGCCCCGAGGCAAACATTTGTTGTTGGGCATCTGATTACCCCAGTCTACTACCTTCTGTGTATTGTTTGTATTTGCTGTCAAGTTCCCATCAATGCAATGATGTCAGGTTGAACAATGTGACACAAATATCAAGCAGCTCTCCTGTGCTAGAATAAAACCTGAAAACTATCTGACCCCCAAGGTTTGTTTGTGTCGCTTAGTTTGTGGTCATTTTTGAAACCCATCTTTATATAGGAATATACACCATGTGAGCACAATGTCAACTAAAATAAAGGTCTTAAAATGACACAGGGCCTTGGATGGGGCTTTAAGATTAAACAATAATGCTGCACCCTCCACAGCTGATAAAATATTTTAGTGATGTGAATTTCACCCAAAATTTGAAATTATTCAAAACCCAATCAAACTGAGTGAATCAAGGACTTTTAGGTCACCGTGGTGTTGCTCTCCAGCCATAAATAGTAGGTACTCATAGAATCCTAACACCCTGTTTAGCTTAATGCACAAATAGGACTGAGTGATTCGGCCTATGAATAGTGCAATATTTTTAGGCTATGATACTGAACAAATATCTTGATATTTTGAAATCCCTCTATAGCACTTCATAAATGTGTGATTTAACCCTTTGATGCATAAAACCACACCACACAGGGAGGAAATCACAACAAGTTACATTTGACCCTTAAAGGTACCATATTTTAAACTTCTTCCTCTGATTGGCTGACTCTTTTCTGAGTGATCCAATCAGAGAAACCAAGGTTGGATGTTGGGTCCAGGTGGACGGGGCTTGGCGACTACTTTGTTGTGACATCACAAAGTTCCAGAAGTCCTGACAGCTGGTTTTAAGGCTCAGTTTCTGAATACAGGCTGTGTGCATTTCTCTGTGGACTGAGGCTTTGATACTTTCTTAGTATTAATGTAGAACCTAAACCTGCTTTATAATCAAAGCCGACTACATTTATACTACATGGACCTTTAAACAAACAAGTTCAAAGCAACAAAAAGTGCTTCAGCAAGAATCCCTGAGAAAGACATTTATCCCAGTGATGTTTCTTCTCTGAACAGATTCGTCTGCATCCACCTTCAGTCACTGTTTCTGAACACATATAAACCCGCTTTGGTGCTTCACTTCTGTTGCTCTCTCCACTTCCCTCCACTCCAAGTACAAAAACACACACGCCTCACCTACATCACACACCCAGAACAATCTGTACTTGATGTTTGCGATATTTCATTTACTACATCCCACCTGGAATAAGCCATGATACATTGAGTATATTTATTATGTCACCCTTTAGCATATGAGGAATTGAAATTCAAAAACGTAACAACAGAGTTGATGAGAAGTATAATTAAACTAATAAATCTGCTCCTACATGTAAACTTATATATTTATCATTTACAGCTGTAATTTTAAACCAAACAGATCTAAGGATATGTCAATACACATAGTGTTTAATTCATTTATGAGAATTGAAAATATAGAGTTAATTTGGGCAGTTGTTTTTTTTGTTTGTTATCGAATACTAATTATTATATTTCAATTTTTTCAACTATTATATTATTTTTATTTCAATTAAAAATATATCTTAATCATTATTCAGTTTTTCATGATTATAAAGAGTTTCACTTCTCATGCTATACAAGGATCATTATGGAGGTTAAATGACAGGATTATATGTGAATATCTGAGGAACGCCCTTGCACCTGGGACATGCACTGATACTGTAAAAAAGACCTGCTCTATGTTTAACCCACAGACATCATCATCCTGCTTCCTGGAACAGTCACTCAGGGCTAATATAATATGCCAAACATGTCCTGTTGTCATTGTTCTTGCTCCAGTAAACATGATTGGGCTTCGTTCCCCTCAACTATTAATTTCCAGGTGTTTTTCTCATCCTGCCTGTTCGGAAGCTCACAGCTTTCCTTAACCGCGCTCCATCAGAAATAAACAGCTCTGCCAGTTTTGTTCCTTTCACTCGGATTTTAAAGCAGCCATCGTTTCCAGGTGGTGTTAAAAAGTCTTCAAAGAGTTTTTGTGTTTCAGTCCATCTGTCTGCCCCTTTTGATTGCATGACAAGCTCTACTGATCAGTATTTATATATTATCTATGGATCAATGGGTTTCTTTTAACCAGCTCCATTTATAACACATGCATGATAAATCCTTCCCTAATGACAGAATCAAAGCAAACGGAATTAAAATGTTCAAGATAATATGAAGGGAATATACAAATACAGAAAGTTGAGCCATTAAAATAATAATTAAATAGAAATAAGACTGAATAAAGGATCAGAATAAATTGTATTCAGACATGAGATTTCCTGATCAATCAGACAAGGCTTTCCATAAGTTTTAGATTGTGTCACAAATATAAAACACAGGCTCTGTTGTTTCTACATTTATGTGGGTCTGCCATGGTGACACTGCAATGGTGCATCACTTTAAATGTTGCTGCAGCAAGGAATTGTAGGAAGGCATTTTCTCCTTTCCTTTCGCTAAAGAAGGTCCAGTATTTCCTATGCTGAAGGAGACAAGACAAGAGGACAAGAGGTAATTTTACTCTGTTAGGAACCTTCCAAAGAAAAAAAGACTTTTGAACCACAGCCCAGCTGGTGAACATAGTGGAGCATTTAGCAGCTAAAGAGCCAGATGTTTCCCTCAGGATCTGGTGGAGACCAAACACAGAGATAAAAGAGAGGGAATATTTTAGTCACTTTCATCCAGTGCCCTGGTATTCCCACTTGTGCAATTCAATGTGTTCAGACTACAAAGACGCACAAAAGACAGACTTGTTGGATGGAGATCTGGGAGGCAGGGGAATGAAGCCAGGAAGAGGCCCTGCAGGCCACTTACCCCAGGACTAACTTTGATTACCATTGACTCTGAGATGGTTTTTAGTTCTTTAAACCACAACCAATCTTCAATGTAGTTTTACATCTCCTCTCTCAGGCTTTTCTCTGGAGCTCTAGTAACAACAGGTCGGTGAGCCAATCACAAGAGAGGAGGCTCTGAGCCTCTCCTATGATTGGCTGACTGTTTTCTGAGTGATCCGATAAAATAAAGCAGATTTCAGGTAAACACTCAGAGAAACCAAATCCTACGAGGTTGGATGGTGTCCAGGTGGGCGGGGCTTTGGGCGGGGCTGAGGGCGATGACTGCAGAAGTTTACAGAGGTCCTGATGGCTCGTTTCATTCATTTTCTACAATATGGGACCTTTAAGCTGCTGCCACATGATTAAAATTATTCTCTGGAAAACATAAACATTCATGCCATAACATCATGGCTATGTAGTTTATTAGATTAGGATTGGCCTGCGTTTGATGCTACATAATAGCCATTCACTTGTCCAAAACTGAGGTGATTCATCTCTGGAGAGCATAAATGTGCTAATATACCCATTAGATTAGAGCAAGGTGATATCATCGCGGTGACATCTTTGTTGTGACATCACAAAGTTCCAGAAGTCCTGACGGCTGGTTTTAAGGCTCAGTTTCTGAATACAGGCTGTGTGCATTTCTCTGTGGACTGAGGCTTTGATACTTTCACTGTATTAATATAGAACCTAGACCTGATCTATAATCAAACAACACATGGCTATCTACCTTTATACTATATGGACCTTTAAAAAAAATGGCTATAATCCACTGTTTCACAGAGTTGTCTAAAATTGTTGGTCTTTTTGCTAATTCTTCACCTGAAGTCATGGGGAACAGGTATAAAATCTTTGTTGTACAAACTAGTTAGTTAGTTTTCCTGTGCTCTTTGTTGTTAGGGTTCAGTACTGAGTTGTCAGATGATCCATTGTAAGGCAGCCGATGATGCAGCTGATGGAATAAAACATAGGCGGGGAGAATGTGATGTTTATCAATAAATTAAACCTGGTGAGCATGGTCTGTCATGGTGATGTACTTGTAGTTGCATAAGAGGAGCAACCGGCATCCGAATTCAAATTGCTCTGAGTAAACAAATTTTGTGTGAATAGCGTTGCTCAGCCCTGTGAGGCTGATATGGAGAATCTGCTGCTGGATGAGAGATAATGCTTTGGGAAATGTCAGCTCTGCTTTTTTTCTCTGTGTGAGTTTCTTGTTTTTTTGTAGAATAACAAGAAGTCATACCAGGCTGGATACAAGTGGGTTCTGTGACCAACATCAAGGCTCGTAAGTGCAAGGCCGTGTGTGTCCAATTTCACCCTCTGAAAACCAACCATCATGGTTTTCCAGGTTCAGATCATGGCAGTGGCTTGTTGACATCAGCAGCAGACAAGTTGACAACTCAAACTGGGGTGAGGGAGTTTTGTATGGTGTTGTGCACCCGGGGCGAAGCCTAAAGCTATGACTAAATTGGCTCATCCTCCAACATGTAGCACTTCTGTTGTCTTTTTGTTTTATTTTCAGGCAGCTGCAGTGGTCATCAGTTTCATTTTTCATTCAAAAACATTCAAACCGAAGGGAGACAGGAGGCTTAAAGAATAAAGGTCCATCCACACCAAGACCAATTGAAGCGGTAACTGTAAATACTATAGTGTTTTAAAAATCATTCTAAGTAGTCTAGTCCACACTAGAGAGTGACACGGGACTGGATAGATAAAACTAGAATCACCTCCTCCTGGATCTCTGCCTCCTCCACTCAGACTAGTTTCAGGTTACATCCCTGTTTATCCAGAGTCATAGAAAATATGAACTATTAGGTTGCAATCTTGTCATAATTGCTGTGAAGTCTCGAGTAATGGCTAAAAAGTGTTTCTGTGTTTCTATGATCTTGACCTTTGAACTTTGACCTTTGACCTTTGACCACCAAAATCGAATCAGTTCTTCCTCGATTCCAAGTGAATGTTTATACCAAATTTGAAGAAATTCACTCAAGGCGTTACGGAGATATTGTGTTCACAAGGCCAAAACTGTGTTTTGTGAGGTCACCACGACCTTGACGTTAATCTGATCAACCCTCAGAATCAGTGTTTAGTCTTTTGTGTTTTGCTCTGACACAGCTACCCCGGTCTCTGTGAGAGCTTGTANTTTTAACCTTTGACCACCAAAATCGAATCAGTTCTTCCACGATTCCAAGTGAATGTTTATAATAAACAATAACAAAAAATAACAATCCAATAANGTTAATCTGATCAACCCTCAGAATCAGTGTTTAGTCTTTTGTGTTTTGCTCTGACACAGCTACCCCGGTCTCTGTGAGAGCTTGTAGACTACATCGGCTCCAGGTGGAGCGATTGCAAAAAAACTCTGGTTGTTTATAATAAACAATAACAAAAAATAACAATCCAATAAGTGAACAGCGACAGCGGCTCTTGACATGAGAGCGCCATAGGTGCTGTTAGTCAATCACCCCCCTTGACTGGAGTTCAACTGTGGTGAACTACATTGACATTTTAACATGGGAGTCTATGGGGATTGACTCACTGGTGGAGCCAGACTCTAGTGGTCATTAGAAGAACTGCAGGGTTTGGTTCTTCAGTGTCGGCTCCATGTTTCAGCCCTGGAGGTTGATGCTTGCTCAGAACTGAGGGAAGGATGAATAGTGCTTTGTTATTTTCAACATTTGGATTTTTCCTTACACTCGTGCTGATGTTTTGGTTAGCAAGGTTCCCAGATTACCTTGCGTAATTAATTAGTTAATTGGTTTAGAAGATCAGTTGCTTGTTTGCTGCCATAATCAGCATGTAGGCTACATTTGGTGTTAGTTCAGCATTTTCATTCATGCTAACACTGCAAACCTTCTGTCAATAATCGGTTTTCGCCAAAATGAAAATTTAAACCTCATATGTTTACCAGACTCGTCTACAAATCAGACTGACCCCCTCCTTTTCAAATCATCTTGCTCCAAACTGACGTTCAGTCAACAGCTTCCACACCAGTCTAAACTAATGGAACCAAATACATCAGAGTTGAATGTAATCAAACAGGTAAGGTGTGAAACACAGTACTGTATGTTACACATCATTACAGTCAAGTGACGTGGCGGCGTGATGAATCTCTGAAGGTGTTGGTGTGGCCCCGTTGATCAGGATCCACACAGGAATCGAAGGAAAACAACAACCCTGTAGCTTCCCCTCACTCTGTCCACTGTGGTTGCTGAGCTCTGATGTATACACTACAGTTATATACTGTTTTCCACATTATGCTAAACTGTCAGCTAACTGTGTAGTTAGGTGACTGCATGAATAAATACTCCATGCATTTAGATGAACCTGATGTTAAAGGCTGTGAACTGATCAAAGAGCAAAATCTCCCGACAAAAAAATAAAGAACTACGAAAATAAAAAGCCTTTGAGTGTAAATGGAAGCTTTGACTGACCTTCAGCGAGAGCCTAAGATCTCTGCAGGAGAGCCCCTTTGATGCCTGCTGAGGATGGAAAAATGATGAAAACAATATCAGTCGCTGAGGACGGCGTCTTAAAAGGAATGGTAGCTTAAATGTAAGGAATGATGTGCTGATGCAATTTGATTATAAAAAAAAAAAAAAAACAGTCACAGAGGAGCGTGGCGAGGTGAGGACTGACTTCAGGTTCAGCTGAAGGAAGGAGGAAAATAAAACCCACTGATATAAAGAAAAAACAAGACCAGTATGATGGGTGGGAATTTGTACTTTACTGAAGTATTTCCATGTATTTCCAAATATTGTACTTTTTACTCCATTCATTCATTCATCAGCCATACTGCTTATCCTTTTAGGGTGACCTGGAGCTCGAGCCAGTCTGACAATGTCAGCTGACATTGGGCAAGGGCAGGGTTCACCCTGGACAGGTTGTCAGTCTATCACTTACTCCACTACATTTATAATAACTTGTACCGTTGCAAATGAAATGCACTGCGCACACACACGGGTGTTTTCAATGCTCTGGATGATTAGCCCTCTGGTCGGGTGTAAGTTCAGGTATACATGATGTCATCAAACTCTACACGGCTGCGTCCAAAATCACTCACTACTACCTCTATACCTCTCCTTAGTGAGTTCATCATTGCAGTGCTGTGCAAATGTATAGTGAGAATTATTATACCTTATATAGTGGACTCATAGTATCCTGTAATGCAACTTGAAAAGTAGTGTACAACATTGTGCTCGCGCTGAAATAAAGAAAAACGGCGCAGAGAAAATGACAAGTGTCTGAAAGTTTTGTTGTCAGTGAGCTCATTTTTTAGATCGCATGAATATAGAAAACAAGCCCACACAAACACATATGCACACGCGCGCACACACACACACCCACATGCACACACACACACACACGCTACTAGAAGCTCTAAACTATTCAACCCTTGTGAGTTTCTGATGCACTTTGTGGCGCTGCAGCTGAAAACGTGGAGCGAAGCTGAATTCAGTTTGTCTGTTTTTGTCAACAAAACCGCTCACGATGACAAAAAGAAATATTCACCAAATTATGCAAATACATACATGAGACACTTCTGTATCTCATCAGAGTGTTCAGGGAAGGCCCCAGTCAAGCTGCAGAGATACCTCAAGGACATTCAAAGGGATTTCTGAGTTTTTCTCTCAAGATTATTTTTTATGACTCAAAACATTTTTCTGTTTTGTGCATATTAACTGTTGATCAGTGGGTCAGTGTCTCAGTCTCTGATCAGATAAAATGTGGAATGGTTTTCTCATGGCGTCGTCTTGCTCTCTCCCTCTCTCTCCTCCGTGAAAATATTACCCAAACAGATGGAAGATTGGGGGCTTTTTTTTTTTTTCTTGCTTGACAATCCACCCCTGACTGAGCCTTACCCTCATTAAAGGAACCCGACACTGATTGAACTGCCTGTCACCCCCCAAGTCCTGACAAAAACCTCTTTGTTGTTGTCTCCGGTGCTGCCTGTCTGTCTGTCTGTCTGTCTGTCTGTCTGCCTGTCTGTCTGTCTGTCTGTCTGTCTGTGATCTGCTCCCCTATTAATAGTAAAAGATGCAGAGCAGCACTGTGTGCTCAAAGGTCGGGGCACAGCGCAGGAGTGTGGGCTCAGGTGGAGGTCTGCAGCAATGCATGATAGGTAAATGATGGACCTGGATGCCACGATGAAAAATGTATCAGGGTTGACACAATGTTTTCAGGGTGTTTGGCTGTTAGAGTCATATCCTCACCCGGGGGCAAAGCACTCTGGTTTTACCAGTCATCAAAACAGGCAGCAGCACCATCTTCTTTGTGTCATTACAGGGATGTGGTATACCTTTGCACAGGTAAAATGGTGAGATGTGCACCACCTTTCTGCTTCACCTAAAAATGCTGGGTTGTTTTAATAACCCCACTGCTGGGTTATAGGTTGTGTATCTGACCTAACATCGGGTTAAATATAGTGACCCAGCACAATGGGTTGAAGATGCAGCCTGAAATCGAGGATCATCATTCTTCACAGTCCAACATTTTTATGCAGTTTAAGGCACCAGAAGGAAGACTATGAGAAACATGAATTTCAAATTACTAGTCTACATTTTTAATACAATTTTATAAATTTTAAATGTATTGGAACATTAAGTATATATGGCTAACTTGATATTTTTTGGTTGTTGTAATAAAAGAATGGGCAGGACAGCATGTGCTCGTTTCATTGTTTCATCATTTCATAATAATTTGAATTTAATTTTAACATTAACAAGAGATGTTGAGTGAAAAAATAAGTAATTTGACCCAGAATTTGGCTTGTGTTTTCAACAACATAGTCATTTTTACCTATTTTTGGGTAGAGAACATAATAAAACCCTGCTCTCCCTTTTTGACCCAGCACCCACAAATAACCCAAAATTGGGTTATTTTTAAGCCAGCTGTTTTAAGAGTGTACTGCAGAGCTCATTCAATTCAGTGTTTGAAAACTGGTTATATTTTACAGTGAGACTGAACAAACAGAGAAGTTGAACCTTGGGACTTTGCAGTGCACAAGACTCACAGAATGAAGATCAGACAAGTACTGACTGCTGTAAGTCACTGTACAAAGGAGGACATCAACAACGTAACATTTTGCGTGCACACTGCACTTGTAAAAAACTGTGCAGCCTCAGCAGGCTGGTAGCCTCCAGGGAGTCTTCTCTAAAGGTTATTAGAGGTTTCACAAAAAGTTACATGCACTGTATTTCATAACTTTACTGTGTCTGTTCATGAACAGTTATTGTGCTCTGTGAATCAGGAATTGAGTCTCAGAAAGTTGTAGGAACAAGTGGAGTTAGCTGTTTCCTCTAAGCATTTTTGCATTATCAACTTTATATGTTAAGCTACTTCTTTACAAACAGTTTGTCTTTGTAGTGCATAGGAGCTAGCTAGTTAGCATTTGTTATTGTTAGCTAAGCTAATCGTCGACTATCGACTAAAATGTGGAATTTACTCTACATTTTGCTCAACAATATCCTTCAGTCTCTGACATCGGCTGGCTGAAATTTTTGACACCTCCCAGTCCCTGAGGCAGTGAAACAACCCCAAGCACTAATGTTTCCACCACCATGTTTCACAGTTGGTGAAAAGCTGTCTTTGCCTACACCAGCTACCCTCACTGTGGCCAAACAACTGTGTCTTTGATTCGTCTGTCCAGAGCACATTATTCCAAAAGGCCTGGTCTTTTCCTACATGTTCATTGGCGATGTGCTCTAATGTTCTTTTTGGACAGTCATCTCTTTCATGCACGTTGACGCCAACGGCTGTGAGAGTTACCTGCAGATCCCATGATGAAATCTTGTGGTTCTTGGAGATTCCCTTTTGCATCAGACTTTCTGCTCATGAGCTAAATTTGCTGGGGCGGCCAGTCCTGGACAAATTCACAATCGTTTAAGATCTACGCCACTAAATGATTTTCCTCACAGTGGAATGATTTATCTCAAATAATTTGGAAATATATATTTTTAAATGCTTTGCCAATCTCAAAGGCATCACAGTCTAAAGGCCTTAGAGAGCTCTTGAGATCTTGGCATGATGACACTTCACACAAAGAGAACACCAGACCCTGGATGTGAGAGGTTTGAATAAGTCAGATTCCACCCACCTTGGAGATTCCAAGGAGATTCTAATTTGGAACCTCTGATTCTAGCTTCCTGGATGTTAAGGTGCGATAAATGTCGTGATGTGCTCACTTTTTCCATGTGACTGATCAGTTTTTATTTATTCAAGTGTTTGTCAATGTTTTCAACATGTTTTAACAAGCAATCTTTTACTTTTACTTTTACTTTTTCACAGCTGATTGTAACATGCGCTGCTAGAACTCTGTCTATGTCTTCCTGTACTGCTGCACAGTTTATCTTTCCCCGAGGGGATTAATAAAGTGTCTATCTATCCATATATTCATCTATCTATCTAGTGGTCACACAGACTTTTTTCACAGAAGTTTTTTTTTTGGCCATTTTTATGACTTTATTTGACAGCGACAGTGGAGACAATAAAGAGAACAGGAAAAGACACTGGCATAAAGAGACCATTCAAACGGTTAAAGGCAGGTGCACTGTCTTGTCTTTGAGCATGATAAGGCATACAACCCTGTACAATCCCACAAGTCATTGCGTTACAATGACAACATGGTTCCTCCCCGTAGCAGTGGAGTTTTTAGCCACACTGTAACCTGCTGTGCTGAACATCACATGGTGTGTTACTGTTTGTCAGCAGCAGCTCTGTCACTCACACCGCTCTGTCACAGCAGCATCACATTAACATACAGTGGGTGTGCTTTAAAACTAATGTGATGTAATTGAATGGGGGGGGGGCAGCACGCCGGGCAGCACAGTGTTTCACCAGCTTATACGTGTTTGTGGGTGATGGTATGTAGTGCAAACTACGGAGCCCCTGATGGTTCACATGGGGAACTTATCTCACATTAAATTTCCCTTTCCCTCTGATCCATGGAGCCTGATGGGTATTGTGACATAGTATTGTATCGTAGGCCGCCGCTAGTTGTGACCACAGTTGTGAGTTAAGATAACCAAGACTGATGGAGATAGTCAACCAGCTCTCTACACTGTTATTACCCTACAACCAGCTGTGCCGGGGCTGATGGAGACAGGCTGTAGCTGTGCTTATGATTATATGAGATGATGCTTTAGCCATGGCTGTGCTCTGGTTGTCATGACTCACATCCGTTTATAATAGGTGTAACACTAGCTAGCTGCAGGGGTTGTGTGTGTGCAGTGCACTGATGCGGTAACACTGGCTGATCATTGTATTGAAGCTGCTGCATCCCTGACCACCTGTGGTGTCCTGCTAACACATCTGTCAGACCTGATAGAGAGACGCAGGTTCAAACCCTCAGCTGACGTCAATAGGAGCAGTAAAGAGTGATTGATCTACTGTAGCTATATCCATAGCATTAGATATACAAACGTAAATGCAGCTGTGCAATAAATTTAATGGGGGAAAACAAAAGTAAGGTAAAAAGTAGTTCAGAAATAATGTTCATACTTGAGGTTGGAAAATTAACTTCAACATGCTGTGTCCAACAGGTAATAAGTTTTAGAAATTCTTGCACTTCCTGTTTTATTTTGTAATTTGGTTCCTTGTTTGTCTTTGTTTTTGCGTCATGTCTTGGTCTTGTTTCTGTGTGGTGATTGTCTGCCCCGCCCTAATGTGTTTCACCTGTGTGCAATCACCTTGCCTCCTGTGTCTATATAGTCTTTGTGCTCCCCTTTGTCTGTGTTGGTTCGTCTGTTGTCTTTCTGTCTGTTCATGCCTGTTCATGTCACGTTCATGTCACGTCACGTCACGTTCAAGTCTGGATTTTGCTAAATAAACCTGCCTGCACCGTCTCCCATGCGTTGGCTGCATCTGAGTCCTACTTACCTTGCAAACCTGACAAACTTAAGGCTAAAGTTGGAAACTAGCTAACATTAGTTGGCTAAATTGTAACTTAAGGTCAAGCTAGAAACTAGCTAACTAAATTCTGATAAGAAAGTAAAGTGTATTAAACAAGCTGAGCAGTTAGCGCCCGCTACTTACATTTACCTACAGTGTCTCAACACACAGGCTAGAGAACAAAGCCACTGATGGAGTGAGGCAGGCAGACGAAGGTTAAGAAATGGTATGGTCCACATGGGTTTCTGAAATCATATTAGATTCTTCCAGGCAACAATATGAGACAGTAAGAAATATATACATTTTTATTTTTTTTGGAATTGATCAGCGGGGTCTTACCACCACAATCCATCCATAATTCAAACCTTGGGTTTAACATAGAAAAGAGTGTATTTTGCCTTTTAAATGCAATAATATTTATGTCTGGAAATGTGGTCTCATCTGAGGCCATTTCTGGTGGTGAACTACTACATCTAAAACTGGGAGCAAGGTAAATCCTCTGGATGTGCCTGGATGAATACTCAGTGATGTACATAGAGTCTGCAGGGTGCTGTGTTTCTATGCTGTCAACTGTCTCTCCACTAGTCCCCAAGCTACTCTTGGTCGCTGCCCAGTCTGCTCCCAGGCGTCACTGGCATGGGCCGTCTTTTATGATACAGGATGCATCATCAGTGATGTGCCTTAAATTTAAAGACGCTGAATGTAAAATGTACCAGAATCAGATCATTAAATAACTGACCATGTCGAGCTTTGCTGGAGCATGTTTGAAGACATCTTCCTCAGGCAATGTCTTTTCAGATGACATAACTCTGGTGACATCATCAGGGTTAGTTCCTCCGGAGACACAGAGGACATATGAGTGTTTCACAGGCTGAGTAGTCATGATGAATGAAGGCTGCTCCACACTGATGAAAGCTGACAAATGTAAGATAAATGTCAAATCTATGCCTGTCAAGCTCCGAGTCAGAAATGTAGGACCCGATTCTCACAGTGAAGGATTCACTTTGAAGCCATTGTAATGTTAGTGATTGTGTTGCCCTCTGTTCTGTGGCTGCAGCCAGAGCCTGTGTGTTATTGTGAGAGCAGAGTGGAAGGATGATGTGAACTGAGGACATGTCTATGCTTTTTATTTTCAATTTACTTTAGATCATATGAATCACCAGACATCCACTGTACAATCTGACATGCATCAACATTGAGAACCGCCTGCAACCAAAATCTTACTAGATTTACACACAGTGAACTTGTCGCTCAGTCTAAGTCCACCATGAAGTCACCTTCATATCCCCAGAGAAATAAAAATACTGTGGATGTAACCTTGGTGTCCAGTGGCAGAAATGAAGAGAGTGCAGCCAGTACAGCTCAGCTACGGCCTGACCAGGCCCAGCTGTGGACCCATTGTGGTATTGCCCCCCTCTCCCTCTCATTATGTGGGCATTGTGCTCATTTGTCTTAAGTGTCAAACCAAGGGAGATTATGTACTTTTAATCAGTGGTCCTCAAACTTTTTCACAACAAGGACCCTGAACTGACCTAAACCAGACCACAGCTGCTGCTTTTAGTATAGAAAGTGTTTGAAACCCATGAACCAAAATACTCATACATTCTATTATTGTGTCACTTATGTCTGGATGAACAAATCAGTTTTTGGTGGTCAAAGGTCACAAAACACGATTTTGGCAATAAATCATGAATTCATTCACTAATTATGACACAACTCAAATGTCTACAGGGATAAAATGAAGTGATGGCATTTTATATCCAAAAGGACGTCATAATGTTCTGCAAATATACCTCTGGTTTCTCGTCAACACTGTAACTCAGGGAGGAGAGACTGTGTCCATATTTCCTGCAACTTCACACTGTCTGGTTGGCAGAGGAAATAACCACCAGGAAGTGATTCTATTTCTTTTTTTTATGTGTGTGTGCGTGTGAGATACTTTTGATGGTCTTGTGCCATTGTGCTCTTTGGATTTTTCCAGCCATGTGGGGAAACTGTTATAGTTATAATATAATATTCTTATAATATTCCAGTGGTTTTTATAGTTTGCTGTCTGTGTTGGCGCACTGCTACATAATGTTTATGGTAAATATCTTTCTAAATTAATTTACTAAATCAATTTATTAAATTATTGATAACGTATAATTTATTTATTTATTTTCTTTTTGAATAATATGTAATTGGAATCATTAAAAAACAGTAATTTCATATTTATTAATAATAATAAAAATGATAATAATAATAATTTGTGATAACCCTGTGTGAATCTGGGGCCCAGCTACAGTCCTGCTCTTCCTCACAGGCAGAAAGCAGCACCCTCAGCCTGGATGATTTACAGTTTTACAGCAGTTTATCTAACTTCCTGTCCTTGTGTATCACAGATTGTGTTGTGGCAGTTTCACCAGTTTGTATGCGTGTTAGCATTTTCGAGCGCGCATCTCAAGGTGACTGGGACCTGTAAAAACAATCTTACACCGGGGCCCATTAATACTGATGCCACTGCTTGGTCCCCCCCCCCATGCTGGTTACAACCTTGCACATACAAATGGTCTTTCTTTAACGTCTCTATCACTCCATTGTGAAAATGATTCTATGTAACTTCATTAACTGTTAGACATCTTGAGGGAAAGTCGGAGACAAATATTGAGTGTTACATAAAAATCACAGAGTGTGCCTTCAAGACAGGTTTTTGTAATTTCAATTTTACTGAAGAAACAACAGCAATAATTCAAACTGTGTATGAGAACTAAGTAGATTTACCCTGCTCACTCTCTGTTTTGTAAACAGATCCCTGTAATCTGGTCACATATACAGGTAATCCATTACTCCCCAACCCCTGCACTAAACCCTCTGAGCAGCTGTCCAGGTTACAAACACACACACACACACACACACACACACACACAAGCAGCTGGATTACAGTAACACAGCACAAACAAGTGGTGCTAAACCAGCATCGTCATGCTAGCCACGGACTCCACATACACGGTGATAAGCTGCAGACAGATTTAGCCTGAATTTTAATTTAATAGATTGGAGTGGCAAGAGGCAGCAGCAGATGTGATGTTTGGCAGCAAGTGTTCAGACCCGGAGAGTTGTTGATAGAGGATAAGAATAAACCACAGACTGTGTGTATGTGTGTGTTTTAAAGAGAGTACAGCTGAAGGTTAGCAGTCATTTAAAAAGCACACTGATGCTTTATGTGAAGAGTTGAGCACACAGTGCAGCATGTGTGTGTGTGTGTGTGTGTGTGTGTGTGTGTGTGTGTGTCTGGATGTTTTTGTGTGTGCAGATGGACAGGGCAGAGCAGCGACAGGTCAAATGTTAAATAAGGTATTCTTTTAAATAAGACGTCTCCGTGTTGTTTCATCATCCTGTCGGATATTTGCTGCAGAGAATCTGCCTAGAACAGCAGCCCTTCATTAAAGGGAACACACTGCCTCCCAAAACAATGACAAGAAAGAAAAATTGTCTAAAAAAGTAAAGTAACAAACTTTTAAAACAACAAAAAAGAAAGAGGGAGGTAAAATAAAAAGATAAAAAATACTAAATAAAACTTTCTGTTAACATCTTTTAGCTTCCCTGGTCAGACTGTAGTCGTAACATAAAAAGAAAAGTGTTTAAAATTTAGTAATGACTAACAAACACAGGAAAAGCCACAAAAGTCAAACTCACTTCTTAAAAAAACGTACTCAGTGCAATAGAATAACCACATCTTGATGTCCGGCCACATGACAGCAACATGAGGACAGAGCCAAAATAAACACATCATTTCCTCAATATAAGAAAAGAATTATTTTTCTGATATTCTATTTTTCAACGGACTAATAACTTTGTTTGTCTGTCAGTGGGTTAAACATGGGTCTGTATCACACAGCCTGGTTTCAGCACCTTTAATATCAGAGTCCAAATTATACAATGTCAATTGGGGAGTCAACTATTTCTCCATTTTGATATTGTTCAATGAGCCATCAGGTAAAACTCCTGAATTCCTGAGTGAAAACAAAGACTTTAATTTAATTATTGAATTATTTAATATATTTATTGAATATTTAAATATTTCAGCAAATAATATCTAATTTCACTTTTTTTTCTTTTATAAAAAAAATTGTAAAAGACTAAAAAAAACACTAGACCACATGAAATAATAAACTATATTGATGTCAAAACATCTCTCTACAACAACTATTCCTCCATTGTCTCACTGCTCATGAGCACCAGTGTTTGCTAACGTTAGATCATAAATAACATTTTGTATTGGTAATGAAATGACAAGCTAACACTGGAAATAAAAGGGCGAGCTATCAGCTAGCTAACATCCTAAACTGTAACTTAAGGCTAAGTTATAAACTAGCTAACATTAGTTGTTCATCTGCAGATAACTGACACAATCTAATTAAGAAACTCAGAAGGTAAGAAAGTGTATTAAACAAGTTAGCTAGTTAGCTACTGCTACTTACAAACAGTGTCTGTGCAACACACAGGAGCAGCGACTTGAGGACGGAGCCATTTAGGGGAGTCACAAGATTCTTCCAGCCATGAATATGGGAAATATATTGTAACATTTACAATTATAGGTAAAAAAGATTGTATAAATTTTGGGACTTTGGGGAAATTGGCTGGAGGAACATGTGTGGGGGGCTCAGTTGGTGCCCATAGCTTATGTTTGCCCTGGAGCCCCCAGGAGGATCCGGCCCTGCTGTCTAATTACCCCACTGTACCTCTCATGTGGGTTTTAGGTTGAGGAGTCTGTAGATGAACAGTGATGATGGGAGGGAGGAAGTAGATTGTTGCTGATTGTTTCCTCTGTTTTAACTCTTCACCCATGTGTGGATGTGATTTTTGGGATTACATGTTAAATTTAATTTTTATTTTATTTTAAGTTGTCAGAAAAGTCTGGAAGATGAATTGTTTAAATATAAACACAAAGCTGCAGCACATGAGAGAGCGGGAGGAGCTGAAGTAGGCTGTGAGAAAAGAGAGGGAGAAAATGGTATGTATGGGTAGAGAGAGCGAGAGAGAGCGAGAGAGAGAGCGCGCGCGCGAGAGAGAGAGAGAGAGAGAGAGAGAGAGAGAGAGAGAGAGAGACCGTGCGTTAACAGAGCCAGATGTGAGTTTCGGGTCTCCAGGAGGTTCCAGCCAGTCTCTGAGACAGTTTACCCAGACTGAGGACCTCTTATCCCAGGTTTCTAATCTGTGTGGAGCGGGGTCAGGCTGGGAGCCTCTAACTCTCCTCTCTGCTTCATGTCCCCTTCTCCTCCTCCTCCTCCTCCTCCTCCTCAGGCAGCGGAGGACCTACATCGGCTGCTCCCGAGCAGCGCGGCCGGCCGGGAGTCTCAGGCTGTCGGGGTGCGTTTTGGGGGAGACGGAGGGAAGATGCGGAGCAGACCGTTGGTGACCTGAACTTCCTCCCCCCTTCCTGGCTGTTGCTTTGGGCAACATTCAGCATAATGCTCTACTTTCCCAGTACAGGAAAAAAAACAAGTGAGACCAGTCCGAAGCCGAAGCCGCAGCCGGAGCGGGAGAGAGGAGCGGGCGCAGCGGGCAGGATGCGGACTTTGTATTCGGTGTGAGCGCAGCGCTGTGCGGAGAGGCGGGCACGGGCAGACCGTCTGGATGAGCAGCAGTGAGAGGTAAGAAAGATTCTGATCAACGGAGCATCGTTTGAAACTCTAGATGCCACTTTCATCCCCGGGTTGAAATATTCTTCTTTTACAGGACGAACTTTCAAAATAATTGTCAGAATAAACAGTAACAACCAGAAAAACAGGGAATAGCAGCTGTAGTATTTACTGCATTGGTATCATTTTATAATTCAGTTTTTAATCACTTATTTTAATATATAAATACTTCGTTTTTATTAGGTGGGAAAACAAGAAGAGGTATCCCCATGGTCTGTCTGCTTCTCAAGGCGCAGAGCTAATGAACTACCCGCCAGTTTATTCTCCACATTGGGACAGAACTGTTAAACAAAAAAGACAGGGACACATGAATACGTATATAAGTATATGTCACAGGACTGATGCCCACTGCCCTGCTAATAACAACCGCGGTGAGGTCGGGTCACCATAATTGGACTCAGTTTGATGCCTTGTTTAGCCCCCCAAGGAACATTACATAACTATTGAACTGCCTTGGCCACAAATCAATGCAATCTGTCAATTGGCTGCTGCTGCTGCTGCTGCTGCTGCTGCCTGGTGCCATTTTATTAATCATCACTACCACCCAGCTAACAACCACTAATAATACATTATCACCACTTCCTTTGTGGGGGACTGTATTGAATTGTAAAAACCATAGGAAGTTTTTAATTTTTTTTTTTTTTTAATTTTATTGATATTCATCTTGAATGCAGCACAAGCTAAATAATTAGGCTTTTTTTTTTGCGTGCCAACCAATATAAGCTCGGGACAAGGAAATCTCTCCATTTTATTTAAATCTCGTGACCTTGTTCTGACAGTAACACCTCTCCTTGTTTCGAGAGGCCCACATCGATCTTAGTTTTGTCCCCCTCCTGCGAGGAATTTGTCTCATCTTATCTCTGCTGACAGCTGCGTTCATCACCGTCCGGCACTCCTCCTCTCCAGCAGCACGGCTCAACTTAATGAATCAAGGGTGGAGAGCAAAGCAAAGTGTGATGCAGCAGTAATGATTAAGAGCAAATATGCAGCTTTGTCTCTTTGACCTCTTGTGAATTTCCTTTGAAGGCAGTTCTTCCTCAGTGCTGTGGGGCAGGGCACTAACTAACGGTGTCATGGTGCCCGTCGCTGAGGCCGGTCATCTTCAGCAGCTCACTTCACACCTCGTTGCTCGCAGAGCGCTTCCGGCCGCGTGTTTTAATCCCTCCCAATGTGGCCGTTTTTGAAAATGTTCGTTTTGTCAGTTTGTTCACGTTCGTGGTTATCAACTGGAGAGGGAGAGGAAAAAAAAAAAAGTGTTTGAATCCGCTTAGCATATGTTTTCATTTTAGATTAGGTCTCACGTTAGTAATCTGCACATAGACTTTTTAAACTGTTTTTTTTTTTCCAATGATTTTACCAGAACTTTGCTCTCATATCTTTTCAAATATCCTTTTCCTCTAGCTGTGTGTCTGAGGAATATGTAACAGATCTGTAAGTCATTTGTATGCACACTGCTCCGCTCTTCCAATTTACAATGCCTCGCTTTGCATTTGTGGAACAGAGAGGGGAGAAATCCTTTGGTCTTTTAGTGGAAAACGTGCATTTTTTTTCTCCCCCCATTATCTTTTTTTTTTTTTATCATTATTTTGCAACAGGTTTCTGGATCCAAATGTCAAGTGCGAGAGAAGCTTTATCGCCGTGGAGCCAGCAGTGTGTGAAGTGAAAGGACGGCAGGAGGCGAGGAAGAGGAGCGCCGGTGATGACCCTCCTGTGTTTTGAACGTGGCTCTGAGCGCTGTGAACAGAGCTCTGCCCGCTGGTAACAGGGGACACAGTGTGACAATATGGTGAACTTTACTTGTGTGTCCCAACTCAGTGATGAACAGTGGCTGGTGGAGGAATCTTATTGTTTAATGAGACCGCTGCTCTTGTGTTGGGAAGTTTAGGACTACTAATTACCGAGGGATTACTCAAGACCTTCTTCAGCGCCGGTCTGGAACACGGTGGTGTTACTACGCCAACGGCCAAAATGTGATGACTGCTCTGTTGGAATTTTCAAACCACAGTTTCTTATAATTTGGTTTCTGGATTTTTCCAATCCCCTTTTGAAATGGAGATACAGTGGCGTTTGTGGAATAAGGACTGGGCCACCTTCATAAGGCCGTGGATACCTATACTGTTGGGCCTTCATCTCCAGTTCTCCCGGGCCTCCAACTGTCCCGAGGAGTGCCGCTGCGATCGCACCTTTATTTACTGCAACGAGCGGAGCCTGACCTCAGTGCCTCTGGGAATCGGTGAGGGTTATAAGACCCTCTACCTCCACAACAACCAAATCAATAATGCTGGTTTTCCCCTGGAGCTCCACCATGTGGCGTCTGTGGAAACTGTGTATCTCTATGGCAACCAGCTGGATGAGTTCCCCATTAACCTGCCCAAAAATGTGAGGGTTGTCCACTTGCAGGAGAACAACATTCAGACTATCTCCAGAGTGGCTCTGGCTCAGCTTCTGTGGCTGGAGGAGCTGCATCTGGACGATAACTCCATTTCTACAGTCGGGGTGGAGGAAGGCGCCTTCCGAGAGGCCGTGAGCCTGAAGATGCTCTTCCTCACCAAAAACCACCTCAGCAGCGTGCCTATCGGTCTTCCAGATGATCTAAAAGAACTGCGGCTGGATGAGAACCGGATCGCGGTTATCGCAGAGGAGGCGTTTAGGAATGTGACCCGGCTGGAGCGCCTCCTGCTGGACGGAAACCTGCTGACGGACGAAGGGATTGCACCGGGGACCTTCCAGGACCTGGTCACTCTGAGGGAGCTGTCCCTGGCCCGCAACTCGCTCACGTATCCTCCCCCATTTCTCCCAGGGGAGGTGCTCGTCAAGTTAAACTTTCAGGAGAACCAGATAAACCGGATCCCCGTCAGAGCATTCGCAGGGCTGCACAAGCTGGAGAGGCTGGATATCTCCAACAACCAGCTGCAGTCGTTAACATGGGGGGTGTTTGACGGCCTCGTCAGTCTCAGACAGCTGACTGTCCGGAACAACCTTTGGCTGTGCGACTGTAGCATCAAGTGGGTGGTGTCGTGGCTTAAATCTCTGCCGGCCTCGCTCAACGTGCGCGGCTTCATGTGCCATAAACCTGAGAAGTTCCGGGGCATGGTGATCAGGGAGCTGAGCGCGGAGCTGGTCCAGTGCCCGCTGAGCACAGCAGAACCTCCCCTGTCCACCTCCGCTCTGATCCCATCCCTGTCATCTTCCACACACTCCTCTTTAGTAACTCACTTTGTTTCCTCCTCCTCCTCCAGGCAACCCCTCCCCACATTACCCACCCTCTACCCTATCTATACAACCAGAGAGGGGGGTTTGAGGACTAAGCAACCTCTGGATCCCCGGAGGGAGACTGTGCAGGTCACATTTGCAATACTGAACGGCTCGGCTATCCACGTCAGCTGGGTGGCCGCCTTTCCAGTCACTGCCTACAAGGTGACCTGGGCCAGGATGGGCCCCAGTCTGACAGGGGACACCGTCAGGGAGAGGATAGTGGGTGGAGATCACCGGGGGATCCGACTGGCTAATCTTGAGCCAAAGTCCACCTATCGGATCTGCGTAATTCCCTTGGACGCATTCAATAATTACCGGCCCAAAGATGACACCGTGTGCACCGAAGCCATGACCACGCCGGCCCTGTTCAGCCCCGACAACAACAACAAAAGACCGTCAGGGCCCGAGCAGGCCACGCAGCAGGAGCCTAGCTCGCCTTTCTTGCTGGCCGGGCTGATTGGCGGGGCCGTGATCGTGGTGCTGGTGGCGCTCCTCAGCATTTTCTGCTGGCACGTGCACAAGAAGAGCCGCTCCAAGTCTTCCACCAAGTGGAAATACAACCGGGGTCGGAGAAAAGACGACTACTGCGAGGCGGGCACCAAGAAAGATAACTCCATCTTGGAAATGACTGAGACCAGCTTCCAGATAGTTTCGCTCAACAATGAGCAGATCCTCAAGGGAGATTTCCGCATTCAGCCTATTTACACCCCTAATGGGGGCATCGGCTTCCGAGACTGCCCCCTGGGGAACAACAGCACAGTCTACTGCAAGAACAGTGTTCAGGACGCAGACTTGTGTCGCACATGATGGTTTTTGGAGAGCATCAGGAGCATTTTTACCGACAACTACCCACACTTTACTGGACACTGTACAGTGTTAATATTATTTGAAACCCCTGTGTCTTCAAGAAATGTAATTTATACAACTGGCTGGATGAAATCTTTTATATAACAACATTGGATTTATAAGTTATTGGTTTTCTGGCGTTGTTGCTGTTTGAGTTCTGTGAACACACACACACACACACACACACACACACACACACACACATGTACAATCAAGATTCATGTATATCTAAGTATCAAGGCTGCATTTCATTTTGATCTTCAGTAAAAAGTGAATGATTTCTGGTGTGACCACGACAGATACAGAATCCATCCACACCGTAGCTGCAGTACATCATGGGAGTATTGAAATTTTGTATGAGAGAAGGAGAAAAGAGACACAAAGAGGCACAAATCAGCCACAGTCACCACTAGAGGGTGTATTTTTCTGGGAACCACACACTCAATCACACTGTGTTTGCACCACAGTAATAAACTGCAGCTTCACTAAACACAGACACGGATTATTTGATTCCTGCTCTAGAAAGACGGCATATTTTTTGTGCACACTGAATTTCTTTCTGCTTCAAAAGGAAATTTTAAAGGTCACACTCATTAAACATTCACAGGTGACAGGCCGCAGCGCTTTCACCTGCTTCTCAACAGTCATTCATTATCACAGTTAAAGGGGGTGGAGGGTCATGTTGTTAGTGCTAGCTGTGTTTTATGCTGGGTGTCAGAGTGGGCAGCAAGAAAACACACATCTGTTTTGTTTAACCCATAAAGAACTCTCTCACTTTTCTTCAGCAAAAATAATGTTATATATACATATATATATAAATATATGTGTGCCTTGAAGTTATCAGCTTACAATGTCTTTTGAATCCATGTTTTTTGCACAGAAGGTGTACTGTATATACATTCAGTTGAATTGTTGTTGAGGAAACCTCTTGCTCTTGATTATTTATTTTCCTCGTTAAACATTTAATTAAAAACATATCTCCAAAAGTGAACTTATTCCTCACAGTGATCACTGACTCTGACTGTTAATGACCCCTCCTGTAGGAGAGCTCAGTGCCACCGCAGCAGGTCTGTCTGGAGAATGAAGGTCCACTGAGGATGACTCAGAAGTCACAGAGAGGGTGACCAGCTGTGGGCTCACACTCAGAGTGAAAGCAATAGTCTGAATCTGTGGCTCAGCAGGTCGAGCTACTTCGTGATTAAATGATCTGTCATTGTTCAGAAATGTTATGTCGTGCTCTCTAATGGGGCTTTCAGACAGAACGCAACAACCTGTTAGAAATTGGAACAATTTCGTATATTGACATGTATTTCTAGCCCGTACAAATTTTTCAAATTAATGAGAAATTAATGATAAAAACTTATGTAAGCACATATAAATTTTATTTGTGTATTTTATTATTTTGTGTATATTTATTATTTTATTTGTGTATTAATATTATGCTTTAATAAACTTTTGGATATAAATCAAATATAATTCATTACCATACATGGTCTCAACATGGTATGCCATAAAAATTTACCATGGATATTTTTAATATATTTTTGATATATGTACTTTTCCTATGGGTGTACTATGTATGTCATATATGTGATAATATATGATATATAATAATATATCCCCTTATAGGTCACATACAGTATACAGTATATTACTCCTAATATAGTTACATACAGTATATGTTATATATTAGATTTTTGTATAGGGTACTTGGGGGCACCCACAGTCTCTTTTTCACTGCTAGTGCTAACGCTGGCATGGGAAAGACACATCTTTGCTGATGGCAATGACAGACTCAGCGAGAACACAGCGGGAGCTTCCTGCTTCATAGTGACGTGTCCTGCCAAAAGTATTGGAAACTCCCAAATTGTCTATGATAATAGTAATGATAATATTTTATTTGAATAGCACTTTTCAATACAAGTAACAAAGTGCTTCACATGAGTAGAATGTAAAACATCCAAACAAAGTGGAATGTGTGTGTGAAATTACAAAGACACAATAAAGTCTTTTTTTTTATAAAAATGCATCTTAAGTGAAGAAGATGAAACTGAACTGACTCAGAGTCTGATCTCCTCTGGTAGGTTGTTCCAAAGTTCAGGGCCCTGACAGCAAAGGCCCTTTCTACTTTAGTTTTCAACCTAGACCTTGGACCTACCGAGACCTAGACCGAGACCTAGACCTAGACCGAGACCTAGACCTAGACCTAGGCCTGTGTTTGCTCTTTCCTCCACGACTCCCCTGAACTGCCCACTGAGCCGAGCAGTGAGTGCAGTGCAAATCACTTTCTGTCTGAAAGCCGCATAAAGCTGTTGAAGTAGGGTTCAGGAGCATGTACATTTTAAATGTGTGATCCAGGTACATGGGTAAATTGTATGTTATGTTTTTTCATAACAGAACATACATTTGTTTTTTTTTTTTACAGAAATGAGACAGAAACAAAAAGCTTCCCTCAAACTTGGTTTATCAAAGAATTGTGACCAAGAGAGAAAAACATCAGTGCTATCTGATGGACATCTCATGTTATAATATCAACTACAGCAGAACGATATGCGAAAAACAACAACAGAAAAACAAACAATATTGTGATATGAGTTATGATTTCAGTCGGTGTGGTCATTTTTGCATTTTCACTTTCACTGCAAAAAATATAGCGATTCAAAAAATCCTGCACACTGTCTGACTTGCAATGAACAATTTATTTGCAATGTTTTGGTGCTAGGTATGCTAATAGGTAACTAACTAACTACTAACTACTACTGCTAACTAAAAGGTAAACCCTTACATTTTCTTCACAGTGAATAGGTAAACATAAGAGTGGATCTTTGTATGAATATTTATGAAGCTTAAAAAAAACGTAAGGGTATTCCTATTTGTCACTGCATGGAGTTTCTAATCTTCTATAATATATCATAAACTGTTATATAGTGAATTAATGTCTGTTAATTGTTCACGTGGTGATTGGTTACAGACAAACCATTTGCCTGATGAAGGTGCAGCACTGAAACGTTGCAAATTAATAGTTTGTTGTAAGTCAGACTGTGCAGGATTATTTAGATCCTACTTTGGATCAATTCATCCTGCTCCTACACACCTGCCTCACTTAATACACGTGTGAAGTTTTCTTCTGTTACTGCAAAAAATATAAAAATGATTGATGATGTGATTTTTTGTTGGTCTTGTACCGAACAAACATGTTGTTTTATGTTCGGAGAATATGATGTGTAGGCCGGGGTCACAGCTGTAGCACCCCAACGCTTGGTTTATAAAGGTTGTGACACAGTTTACATTTATCAGAAAATTGCAGCTCCTGTAGTTTGGATATTGCACTTGGTCATATTGTGATTTTGATATTATTTCTATTAATTGTTCGACCCTGATATCAAACGCGTTTTCAGCCTGTGTTAGAGATCCAGAAACAGTCAACAAAACGTGCTACCAGACCATTTCTTCAGCAGAAAGTGAACTCAACAATGTTCCAGTGAAATGTCTACTGTGAGGTCTGTGGATTATCCACAGTCTTTCAGGTAATTGTTGCAAATTAAATCCCATTCACATGTGTTGTGCTGGGTGGAGGCAAGTTTATTCTAACTTCATTCAGACATCTTGACTTTTTTATTGGAAGATGCAACATTTCTCTTCTCTTTCACCTCGTTGTTGTGTTCATTGTTTGTTTGTTCCTCCTTTGTTCGTTCACCAGATGTCAATGGTGTCAGTAACAATAAACCAGTGATGACTGCACATCTGGAGGTCAAATTGGTCATAGGCTGTGCTCAGATTGTCCACTCACTCACTATACTGTTTAGCTAACAAGGGTATACGTGCAGACAGGAGTTAATATAGCTCTGACTGGAAAATACTAGAAAACTAGAGCTGCATAATTAATGGGAATATAATTGAAATCACAGTATGGCGAAGTGCAATATCCAAACCACAGGAGCTGCAATTGTTTCGACAAAGGTAAAACGTGTCATGTTGTTGTGCGTTGTTAGCAACATCAGCGTTGTGGTGCTACAGAGACGCCCCCCGACCTACAGATCATATTCTCCAGATGTAAAGGAACATGTTTGTTTGGTACAAGACTGAAATGAAAAAACAACCATTCCAATGAAATCACAATAACTGCCAAAAATAATTGCAATATCATTTTTTAAAAATAATTTGTTTGCATATTTTGCAACCCTAATACACAAACACACACACACACACACACACACACACACACATACTAACTTCACACACTGAATTATTAACTCAAGTAGAAGTGGATGGTCTGACTCAGAGACAAAGACAGCATTTATTATTCACCTCACGTCATTTAGAAAGTTTCTAAAATGTTTCCATGAAGGAATAATCCTAACCTCTTTTCTCTCTCTCTCTCTCTCTCTCTCTCTCTCTCTCTCTCTCAGAATTAGGGCAAAAAATAACTTAAAAAGAAAATGAAACCTTCTGTGACGCACTTATTATTCAACTCTTTTAACTTAACAAAAGTCACAATTGGACATTGAACAACAGGCGTGTCCCAGCCAGGTTCATTGCTTTTTAGAGTCCCGTGGAAACACTGCGGCTGCTGATTGAATTTGCAGCACATGCTGTCAAACTGACGAAGATGTTTTCTGAATTTGCAGTGCGTTTGTGTATTTACATGTTTTCACAAGTTGCAGTGTGTTGAGCTCTCAGGGCCACCGTAAGAGGTGAATGAGATTTAATTTATGGTGATAATTTATATCAAAATATGATAACAAAACACCATTTAAAAAAAAAAAACAGCTTTCCAGAAACAATGCCCCTGTTACTCTACTCAGAAGAATAATCATTTTAGGGAACTGAGTCTTTAATTATGATTGAAGTGAACTAGCTTTGTATAAATTTCATGAGTTGTGAAGAAAAACCCAACACCAAATTTTCTAATTGGACAGTGTGTTAATCTCACTGATGGCCACAGATCCATGTTTCTAATGCGTCTCTGTAGAAACACACATGCAGGAACAGGCGACGGCACAGAGGGCTGCACAGACATGGACACTTCCCAAGAAGAGCACACTTCTGGATTGTTTGTAAGTCAACTCTGAAAGCATAATTCTGGTTTATTACAGCTCGGGTTATTTTCATGGTTGGCCCAGCTTCCTATCAGTAATAATAACACTGTGCTCAGTGCAACACAGATACAGACAATCAGACAGGCTAAAAGAAGATTCCCCAAAAAAAGAAAAGTTCAAATGTTTCCCAAATGATCCGCCACAGAGATATGTCACAGTAGTTTACACACTGACTCTGGTCTAACTCTGACCTCCCAGATGAGTGGTTTAGATGAACTTGCTGAACTGTTGGCTTATTACACTTTGAGCTGAGTGCTGTTGTCACTGATAGAAATGATGGAAACTACAAAAACAGAAAATGCTTTTGCACCAGGATATGATTCTTTTATTTAAGTCTGTCTTAACACAACATTCATATGCTAATATTTATATATATAGTGCATGCTTTTGATCATTGCAATCATTCTTCTTGTCAGTACTAGCTGTAAATCTGTAAATCCCTTCACACACTGTAAACTCTTCGGTTCTTGTTTGCGCCAAAATGTTCTAAAGTCCAGCTGGAGCTGACTTGAGGTTTCAGAAGTTTGAATCTGACAAATTAAGTTTGTATCTTTGTCTTGATGGTCTTGACCAAGTTTTATTTCTGGTGCAATAAAGACTTGGTGCAACTCCACGGACGTATCCCTCCACCACGTATCCCTCCACCACAATTCAGCAGAGACAAACTGCATGTTTCAGCAGCAGTGGGCTAACAAGCTCTAATGATGTGAATAACTCCAGTGGACTTCTGTGAGACTGTGATGTAAACTCAAGGCATGCGTGCTACCCATGCATTGTGTGTTTGCTCAAGCCAGCATCAGTTGACATGAGCAAACTATCTTTTGTTGTGTTACCACCGATTGGTTCATTACGGTCACCTGATTATCACATATTTCAGTCATTCACTAATTATTACTGGAAAACTCACTACGATACGTCTGACTTGTCTGAAAAGGCAAACAAACATGGAAGCCCGTGGCCAGCCAGAGTCTGTCATCCAGTATCTGGTTTGACCGCCATTTTCCTCATGCAGTGCAACACATCTCCTTTGTTCAGAGGTGATCAAGTTGTTGATTATGGCCTGTGGCTCTTCTTCATTGGCTTCAATTGGCACAGACCCTTGCAACATGGGGCTGTGTATTACCAGGCTGCAACATGTGGCGAAGGCGGTGGATGAACGGCCCGACAATGGGCCATCACCACCATCACCACCATGGGGCACTTTGCTCACAATGCTAAGATTAGTGAAACACAGTGAGTGAGTTTCATCTGTGGTGAGTATTTACCCACTCACACATTGTATATGATAACCTTGTTTTTAAGACATGTGACTGATGAGATGTATTTTGATTCACTGAAATACATGTCAGGAAGGTGTAAATCATTATGGGAAAAGTATTTTGTCTGTTTATTATCTTTAGTTTTAGCAGCAAAAAAGTTTTTACAGTCACAGTTCAGACAATGTCTGATGACCTCTGAGTGAGGAGAGTGATATTGAAGCATTGAGTACAGCAGTTACATGGATTAAACAACAAAGATAACAACTTAGAAGATTCAAACACTGACTTAAACCTGCTAAGTTGCTAACCAGCTAGTCAAGACTCCGGGTCACCGCTAGCTAGAGGCAAAGATTCACTTGATGCAACGCTGTCGCTAAAACCTGTATTTCTCAGCCTCTGAAGCAGATAGAGACATGAAATACAAAGGATCTGAGACCTTAAACCTTTGGCTTCTATGCAAATCACTGGCTTTACCCAATCAAGTCATCAAAAAAAATCTAAATCAAAAAAAGTTGAGCTGAACTAGGAATGATGACAAATGTGCTTGTTTTTTCAACCCTATACAATTTCCAAGGCAAAGCCAATGATTTACATAAACAGTAAAAGGTTTAAGCTCTGAATTTTTCTTTCAAGTTTCTATCAGCTTCAGAGAAATAAAGGTTTTAGTGAACATCAGGTTTTTCAGAAAAACATCAGGTGTAAGGTTGTTTTCAAAGAGTGCCAAGGTTTTACAGAGCACCTGAGATCTTAATTGGTTAGGACAAGAAACTGCAGGCAGGTCAAGACCCTGGTGAGGATTACAAATGTGCACATAAGCTTGCCTGAAGACAGTTCCTGACAGTTTGTGCTGAAATTCTTTGATTGTGCAAATCAACTGTTGCATCAGCTGTCCGGGTGGCTGAGACTCCCTCTATAGTCCAATATAGTGAGTTCACCATTTTATAGTGCTGTCCGAATGTATAGTGATAATTATTATACCCTATATAGTGGACTCATAGTATCCCACAATGCATCATGGAAAGTAGTGTACACCAATGGTCACTAACCAAACAATACATCATGTATTGTGTTTGTGCTGAAAGACAGAAAAGCAGTCAGAGGAAATTACCAGAGTAATGTCTGAAGGTGTTTTTTCATTTCACAGAAGAGCTCACTGTATAGTCCTCTACATAGAACTCCCTGAGAGTCATTGGGGAGGAGTGAATGAGTGATTTCAGACACAACCCATCTCACAGGTGAAGCAGAGGTCCCGAGCTGGCGTAGTTACATGTGGTCCTGCTGGATGTACTGCCCAATCACAAACACCATTGGAGAAAGCTTATGTTTTCTGTCCAGTGTCGTGTCACCATGGCATTTTCAGACGTTCTGTTTGCCACTTCGCGCAGTGAGAAAAAAGGCACTGACATTGGGGAATCGGCTCGTGGATCTACTTCAACTGTGTGAGAACCTGCGTCGGCCGATCAAAGTTTCTGACATGTCAGAAATTCAGATGATCAGTCCTCGCTTAACACAGATTCAAACACATTTGTGAAGAAAATAGAAGAGAAATAAGAAAATAATAGAAAAAAATCTTAGATCTTTTATTTCAACAATTTGAAGTGCTGTTCTTCCAACTCTGGAAGCACAACCATCTTGAGATGTTCACTGATGTAAACATGGGAACCATTCTCATCCCTACCATCTATCAGATATGACATGAAGGCAGCATAAAGTGCAGTCATTTCTTGGACACGGCAAAAACTACAATTAGTACACACATGCCATTGTGTACCATGATTGATTTAGTTGCTGATCCGTTCATGGGCCCAGGAGATATGCAGAGGGTGATGTTCCTCCCCTGATGTACATGTGGGCTCATGCTCTGTGGATGTATAGACCCAGGAGAGCTTAATATGCACACGGGGTCGTGACATCACTCCGAGACTCCCAGTGGTCATTAGAAATGTTAGCAGAGTGGCTCCAGGGAAGTAGGACAGTAATCAGTAGATATCTGTGGTCAAGTATCTCTGCAAATATCAGATAGCTGTGCATTAACAATCACCACATGAATCCTGAAGACCTTCCCCTGAGGTCTCATCCTGCGCCACCGTGAGGTTAACCTATCTGGGTGTGGAAATAAACATGCTAATGCTTTATGGAAACAGGAACAAGAAGCAGCTGTGTTGGGAAATGGGAAATGTAGTCTCTGTCACCACCCAGGAGGGGGCCTAGCACACAGCCCTGTGGTACACTTGTGTGGCTGGGGTGAAGAAGCTCTGGTTAGCAGACGAGCTGGTTTGAGGTTAGTGCTGCCAAAAAGAGGTTCGACCATAGACTGTAAATAAAGATGGACGTAGCCTCCGTGACCTCACCCACAGGTTTCTGAAGAACGGTTGTGAAGCTCAGAGTGAGCTGCTCCACCGTTGTTATCTTGGCAGTGTCTGACTCCACCTAACTGCCAGTTCATCCAAAAATGGGCAAAGAGGTGTGGCATGTGTGGAGCTTAGACTTCAGTGCATGTTGGTTCGTGGCAAGCACCCACCTGTCACTCAAAGAGGCCACACCCTCAATTCTCCATAACTATAAGCCTTAATAAAATGTAAACAGGTGAGTTATATTAACAGTTGTCATGAAGGATGAAATTAACTGTTTAAACATGTTTATTTCTGCTGTATAGTTGGACATTTTAACATGGGAGACTCACTGTTGGAGCCAGGTTTTGCTTCTTCAGTGTTGATGCTTCATTTTCGGGCCTCAGAGGTTGATGCTTGGGTTTGACCAGTTACTAAATCCAAGGGTTCGCTTAGTTTTTCCACCAGCACTGTGAATGGTTAATGGCCATGCTCAGATTATAGTTATATATGTGTTATTAACTTCAAGCACATTGTGTTTGTCTATATCTGTTACTTAGATGAAGATCAGATTACATTTTACAGCCAGTTAATGCAGCAAACCAGGTCAATCCAGAGGGTTCACAAACGGCCCGAAGGGAGGGATTGAGCCTCTATAATGCTGTGAATGGTTTTAAACCAACAGTAATAATGGTGGACTAAATCAAGTGTCTTTTCCTCTTTAATTCACAGAGGATGGATAAAACAGCTCTCTGATTCCCAGGAACGTTTGGCTTCCATTTCTCCTGGTCATTACTGTGGTCAGCTGGCATTAAATTGCATTAGAGGACCACTAACAGCCTCCTTTGCCCCTTCACACACACACACAAATCTACTCCACACAAGCAAGTATTGATCTCTGGAGCTCCACTGGATTATGAAAAATGGTTGCCGACCTTAACGACACTTCACCTGAGATAGACTGCCTTTCTCCACTGCTTTGCTAGTGAGCTGAAAATGCGTGCACAGGGAAATCAGTGGTAAAATGTTGTCCCAGCCTGTCCCTGTATCTTCTCACATTGATTAACTGTTGAAACAGAGATATAAAGGAATAATTTATGCTTGAAATGATAAATGGATTACAGAGTGGAGGGTCATTTAGTGTTGTTACAGCCCCACATCATCGCACACGGGACAGTCATTTACTCAAAGTTAGAGGAAGTGTTTGCACTTCAACAGTGTAGTGGATAATCTTTCATTTGTACAGCAACATTATGTTAATTTTATCCTTACAGCACAGAGAGAGAGAGATTGAGAGAAAGAGAGAGAGACATGCATAGAAATTCAGGTTCTGTAAATATGTACACACTATGATAGAAAAAAAATGTATATGATATATGTAATATAATATATATATATAATATATATATTAATAATTATGTAAAATAATATCATTAATATTAATATTAGGGCCACATTGAGGAAAAAAAAACATTATGAGAATAAATTCATAATATTTCAAGAGAAAGTGATAGTATTACAAGAATTAAGTTACAAGAAAAAAGTCATAATATTATGAGAATAAAGTTGTAATTGTAGGTTGTGTGTTGTTTTAGAGGGAATATCAGAAGCTTTAAAATTAGGAATGTGGAGCATCCTGTGATGTTCTACTTTAGCAGAGGTTTCACAAATAAGGAGAAACTTCATCTTCTGGCTCATCAGCATCATCATCATCATCATCATCATCATCATCATATCGATATACAATATATATATATATATAGTGTCAGATGACATCCCTGCTTATCCAGAGTCATATAAGCATTATTTTAACCAGTATTTTCAGTAGTTAAAGACTGGCTGTGAACCTACACACTGACGCTTCACATGTTCAATTACCACAGTTGTACATACACTGAAGTTTTACTAACAACGAACTGTGAGCTGACAAGAAAATTGAACTCATTATTATAACAATAAAGTTTTCTCATGAACATACTGAGCTCATTTTACACACTCTTGCACTAACATCCATCTGTGTTGCAGAATATGTGCATTTGTCAAATGCATTTCTCCAGGTCTTTGAACATTTGGATTCTGAGGATTGTTTCTACTTTTATCCATCAGGTCAAAGTGGGATTCACACGCTTGACATCAGCGTGATAAATCCTGCCGGGCCTCGGCTGCTGCAACACATTAAGTCAAAGAATTTTTCAGAGGCGAAGGGGATTTACATGTTTAAAATGACTGGCTGTGAAGTTTTAGATGAGCACTAACCACAACGCACTAGAACAGGCAGAACACAGGTTAGAGTCATGTCTGGCTTCCACATTAACATTCACAGTGAACGCTTCATTTTCAGAGACCTTGTGCGCTGCGAGCATCAACAGCCCGGCTTCAATAAGATGGTGTGAAGTGCTTCAAAGGTACTGTACAGCTCCTCTGCTGTGGATAATCAGGGTTCACGGCATACAGAAGGTCACAGAGGCAGGTGATGCAGCACAATGGCCCCGTCCAACAAAACAGCTGCGCGTTATGGCGGCATCGTCGACTTCAGGGACAGTGTGGACGGACACACAGACACACCTCCGGGCGCTCTTTTATTCCGGGTCAATGACCTGAAGAAAAGTAACAGATGCATGAATGAGTGCTGAAGAAAAGTTAAAGTGAAATACATTTCTCCTGATTTTAAAATTTTAAAACTTTTTACAAAGTTAGAATCAGGAGAAATGTATTTCATCTGAAGTAGAGGAGACTGGGAACGGTTGCAATGCTTGTTGCATTTCTCTCAGTTACTCACAGACTATTTGTTGTGATATATTAAACTTATATCTGTCTGCTAACGACCCAAATCGTTTACAGATGATTACATATAACAGATCAATCACAATATTTATTTGAATAGAAAAAATTCAGATGTTGCAACTGAAGCCAACCCTAGGGACAGTTGTATCAGAGGATCAGGGACAGTTTCAACATATTAAAAATACATTAAGTTTCAATAATTAACTTTTGCTTTTTGTCTCAATAACAGTACAGTAGATTGTTTTACAACGAAACCAAAGGAATCATATATTTTCAGATAATTGTGTGGAGCTCATCTAATCAGAGAGCTGTTTCTTTAGCCCTTTTCAATATGACACATTTCTCTCTGTAACTCAGCAGACATGAAGATCATCTTCTCTGGCATCACCCACGGATGCAGGCGGATGCTGCTGTCAATCCAGGGGAGATTGACAGGGCTGTCAGGTGTGTGAACGGTGTAATGTCTACATGTGTTCATTGTTGAAGTGGCAGCTTTACGCATCACCTTCACATAAGGTTTGACACTCCTGGGCTATTTTTGAATGACGGAGTTCATTTCAGCAACGGAGGAAGTTATATTTTTAAAAATTTCAGCAGTGGTGAAATGTCGATGCGTGACAGTTTGTTGGCTGTTGAAGGTGAGTCTGTTCTGTGCAGACGGAACCACAGAGGAAGAAAGGCACGAGTGTAACAGCATCAACAGCAGCGGTTCTTTTCAATTAAACATATTGGAAAGATTTTCACAGACAAGCTGTAAATCTAGATCCAGAGAGATGTTTGTGCCACAGATGTGAAGAGAACGACGGTATCACCACTTGATGCGAAGAAACAGTTCACTGCTCTTTGGCCTTGGAGGAATAAGAGGCACCAAAAAGCCCAATTGAGTTCTACGGAGGCTGGCTTTGTCAGAAAAAGATTGGCCCTCACCTGTCAACCCGGTGGCCTGCCAGAAGAGCTGCTTGGCCGGGAGCTGGTACTCGGGCTGCCTCTCCGATGAAACCACTCACAGATCTTGCTATATGGGGCCTGAGTGACTCCAGCTACCCATATAAACACTAATGCATGGTTTCATAACCAGCAGATTAGACCGCGGGATGGCTCTCCTTTATCTCGGCCAAAGAACCTGATAAATCAGCTGCAGTTAGTCCAGAACTCTGCTGCTCCATAATCAGTGTGAAATATTTAAAAATAACCTTTTTTATAAAGGTTTCACCTCTGGTCAATGACCGGTGGGCTTGAACTGCCCCCTTATGTATTATAGAACAAACAGAATTGCCCAATATATCAAAATATGACTTTGCAGTGATAAGGGTAGGGGTCATCACAGCTGCCTCTCCAGATCTTACAACATAGATGGAGTCTATGATGATGGTATCATATGGACACATGTTAGCTGAAGTCAATGATGAAGGTGAAAACTTGAAGAGGTCTTGGGGCTGGTTTATTGCTCGCAGCATGAGTGGGACACTGTGATGATCAGGTTGACTTCTTTAATTGCTGAATGTGTATTTTGGTTTTAAATATGACAGTGGAGCAGGACAGGCAGAGGCAGCAGGGTTTTCTTCTGGACAGGCAGACAGACGAGGTGCTGGGCAGGGCAAACAGACTGGAGCAGCAGGGGATGATGAGCCTGAGGGAGAGGTAAACACCGGCAGAGTGCCGGCAGAGCTTGGCCTTGGTATTAGTACCATGTTGGCAAACTGAACGATCTGACGGAGACTGGAATGTGGAGCTGAGATCTTTATAGTGCTGTGGATGGGTTTCAGGTGTGCAGGTGGATTGGCGACAGGAGGAAACTGGATCGCCCTGCCCTGACAAACCCCACACACACACACACACAAACACACACACACACACACACACACACAACAGGGAATGAGGGAGAGGTACACCCTTGTGGATTCAACAGCATTACAGGACACCAGCCAGGCACATCATGTGTCCTCAGCAGGTGAATTCATGTAATCTCCAGTGATAGTGTCATAGAGTCCATCTACTCCAGCAGATGAAGCAGTGAGCCATCTACAAACACAGTAAAGCAGGGTCCAATGAGAGCAGTAGGAGTATAGGCACATACATAATGAATGACAGTGAAGCAGATTGAATAAGACTTGAGCTCCATTGGTGCACAGGTGATAGGAGGGGGGAGGGGGGATTCACATTCATTTATTTAAATCATGTTGAAATACCTGACAATAGACACTTTATTGATTTAACTCATGACTATAAATTAAATATCGATTGCACAATGTAATGGCTATAGAATAATGACACCATCAGCGTTTCGATTGGTTCTTTATAAGCTTCGCTTTCACTTTACGGTCCTGTCACTACGAAGATGAAGGCTGGATTTATGACTGCCGCTGTGCAACCAAAACAGAAGAGACCTCCTGTATAAAACGAGCCCATAGGTCGTCTGTGCCGCAGGTTATTATGACCCATAGTTAGGTTTTGTTGCTAGGCGACATCTAGTGGTCGTAGTAATGATGACAGGAGCAAAGGGAAATGTGCGGTGACATAGTATAAAGAGAGACAAAGTCCAGGTCAGGAGGAGGTTGTGGTGGATGGATGAATGTGACACAGGAGAGCGGTGTTTCATTCCCATGTGAAACCAGCAGTTTATATTGTTTCTATTATCCATGATACACGACACAGCAGACGTTAAAACATCCAGAAGAATACACTTAGCATCCTAGTTTAGCGTGTCACCACACAAAAATATACCAAGTTTACAGTAGCTGAGGCTGATCGAAATGTCATTATGTGACAGACCCCCAGTATGGGATAACAGTGGTTTTCATGGGCCACAATAAATCAGACAACGTACTCACTGTGGGGAGATTCTTCCGCATACCCCAATAGATACTGCCACATGATCACCTGGTGCTCGCTAACAGTGCAACCTACACTGCAACTCACCCTGCAAGCAGAAACAAAAAACTGCAAGACATGCAAATGACCACCAGCGCTAAGCTTAGCACACTGCAATGCATGCAAGGTGGAGCCCACGCGTACTCCCCAATGCTCGTTCTGCTGCCTGAAAGGAAGTAAAATCGTGAATTTCAGTCCGTTCGGGTTCACAAAGGTGAAAAAGATATTACTGAATCCGATGGATGGTAGAGCAGTAAATCAAATCAATATACAACTCATGGGCAATCCACATAAAAATTATGGTCTAGTCCCTGTTAACATAATAGGTAAGTGAAACCAGGCAATATGGACGAAGTGGCTCTGACAAAGCAAAGCAAGTGAGGCCGGACCATGTAGGTGAACTGGTACAGGCAAGCAAAGCAAGGGGGGCAGGCAAAGCAGCAGTCTGCCACTTAGGTCTGCAATCAGGAAAAACATGCACCCATACACACAAACCAGCAAAAACTCTCCTACATTACTACAATAGTTTGTTACCTTGCTAAATCTGTGGCCCTGATTAAAGGTGTCAGTGGAGAGGTCAGCAGGCCAACTGTTCTGGCTCAAACTGGAGGGAAAGATGAGGGCTGAGTTTTCCTAAAGGGTTAAATCATTTTATTTTATTAGTGATAGGCCTACGTTTAATCGAACCAAACAGTAATCTATATGGCTTACCTTTTCAACATGAGGCAGCAGAGCATATATCAAACAGGCGCGATCAGGACGCAACTTCTCTACATCTGAATATACAACAAACCGCGTTAGATTTCAGATCAACCCATAAAATCATCGTTTCTCCCCCAGCTCTTCCCTTACCTGCACACACCAAGCAGTCCTACCACACATCTACCATGATTCAGACAAAGAGGCACTGATCGCCCACACGTGTCCTTATAAAGGCAGGAAACTCTCCCTAACCCAACCTACAGAGGTCAGCATTCTCACCCTACATGTCAGCCCTCACATCTACTTTTGCAGTTATTTGGTCAAAAACAAAAGTTTTGGACAAACTGAAATTTTGACATGATGATGGAATATCGCTGTGGTTCCCGACCTGTGGGCCTGATTGTGGGCTGCAAAGGTAATGCGAGTGGGCTGATAAATCATTTGCAAAACTGTACAATTTTGGTGAAAAGATGCAATTCTGAAAATAAATAAATAAATAACAAGACTAGGTCCAAACTTAGTATATGTCTAGTCCGGCCTGTGGTCCTTTGCTATGTGTCATCCTCTCTCGCTCTCTCTCTCTCTCGCTCTCTCGCTCTCTCTCTCACTGCAACTGTAATAAAGGCAAAAGCCTGAAAAAATTACAAAAAAATAAAGTAAGTCCGTCTCTTCTAACTTGCTCTCTGAGTCATGATGTGTCAGTAAAAACAGCTAAAATCACAGCTCAGTCTTTGTCTTTCATTTTGTTTTGTGTTTCATTTGTGTTTCTTCAGATGTCATGTTTGTAAAATCAGGATTTGAGCGTAGGCGGTCCAGACATACAGTAGACTAGGTTTAGACCTCTATTGTGTCCTTATAGCAGAATGATAAAGGTGCAGCACTGACACAGAGCTGTGGAGAGGGATCTGGCTATGTGAGACTAGGATAGACTTAAAATTTAAGTCTAGGCTTGCCTTCAGTTGCATTTTGTAGCTATGAGGTTGTACTATTATTAGAAGTAATGATGCAGAGCGGTGTGAAAACTGATGACGAAAAGTTAGTGACTGTATCTGCTCTGAGGCTTGGGAAGAAGTTGACCAGTGGCTGTGTGTTAGTTGGTCCAGATGCTAGTGGCAGGCTGATTAGTGTGCTACAGAAACAGTACGTTTCATGATGGATATCACATGTGAGGCTCAGCGCATCCTCACACATCAGCGATGAACTGCTGTGTGAGCACCATCGATTCCTTCTTCTCCCCAACACACACACACTCATGAATAGACAGGCTGTGCTGATAGATCGGTAACAGGATTGCATATTTTCTAATTCATTAGACGAGTATCTGGTGTTAATCCTGACAGTGGTATGGGGAGAGCTGCAGCTGCTTTGATGTTAATCTGCAACCCCCCCACCCCCACCCCCC
>NW_019174404.1:22940994-22945687 GCF_002260705.1 Seriola dumerili
AATTACAAGATAATTATACCATAGTCGAATACATAAGGTCCAAAACAAAGTGTCTCAAGGAAATTTTTACTTGCGCTGTGTGTTACTTTTTACTTGAAGTGATCCAATACTCTACAACCACAATAAAGGTCGGTCTCCATTTTCATGAGCACGGAAACAATATGAACAGCGTCACGACACATGTCATCAAAGGAGGGGCCAATGTTGCTCTTCTCCTTTTCATACTTAAACACATCTTAACGCTCGATATGCTTATATGAGAGATTGTGAATACACACAGGAATTAAACTTATATATTTCTATAGTCTCTGTTCGGCGACCTATTGGCTAGGTGAATAGATTGTAAATCTATTCGTGAGCACAGTTAGTAAGTAAGTCTTCGATACTAAACACCATTTTTAAATGTCAGTAGGTGGATTCCTCTTATGGACTGGACCTTGACCTGTCACTTATCTTGTGTTATGTTGAGGGCGCTATGTACTCTTACCGTATGTAGGTCATTATAGAGGGAACTCCTGACCAGTCCTAGTTCTTGGTTTATTCTTTAAGTCAGATGGAATACACGGCATTTCTCAAATAATCAGTGTTTATTTATACCTATGCCCCTCTCAGGAGATTTACTCTGCTTGGTCAATCCAACTTACCTGGGTGTATCTCAACATACTGTCTCGAGGTAGTTTCCCACAAATCACAAATAGAATGGTCCAGCTCTGCCGAAGATTTCGAGGTGTGAAAGAGTCTGCGACTCCCACATGATGCTATTGAGGCGGTGCATACGTTGTATGCAATATGCCACTAATCACGTGCGCTTGTGCACCATATCCAAAAGTTACTACCTTGTGTTTTCTTGAATTCCTGTGTCTACATTCTCTTAGCCTATGAGATTCACAGTGCGAAACATACAAGATATGCAGTCTCTGCGACGCACATTTATTAGAAGAGCTACCCTGTCCTGCTAACTCCGGACTGTTAACGAATGCATCCTGCTGTCAACCAGCCTTGGAGTACGATCCCCAACCCTTTTAATGAACCAAATTTATCTGTTGAGCTTATATCTTCTCATGTGTTGACTATGCACTAGCTTTTCCACTTCGTAGAGATATCTCTGTTTGAGCGCGTATTGATTCATACCCTATGTTGCATACCATAGGTTCAACAAGGATGCCCTCTTTTCTCTGTCGTCTCTCCGCACACAACCCGTAAACACGACTCGCTAGACGCACCACGGATGCCTTGTTCGTGTGGCAGCATCTGCTTATAGAACAAGCAATTCGCTATATAGGTAGGATGATATATGAAAGCGAGCGGATGCTGACTTCTCTGAATCGCAACGTCAGGGTCGTATTGAAAGGGATTAAAGAGCTCCACGCTCGATAAATGGAAGGACAAATATTTTGTAAATAGAATCCATCTGTGACCTCACTATCGTAAAACTCATGAAACTCGAAGACTGACAAACATTAGAGATAGTTGTCACTGGGTAACCGACAGCATATATAAGAGATATTGTTTGATACGCGATGGGCGAGGAAGACCAATAGACGTTCCTGATTGAAGCACTACAGCATTCAAAACTTGCAGCTCAGTGTACGCGCTAAATATATAACACTGGACACCAAAATCGACGAAAGTGAAAAAAGTTTCCTAAGACGCTATTCTAATATAACTACATTGCACTACATATATTTTCACAACCTTAACTCAAGCGTTTTTAGTCCTGCAAACTTATAACCACATCACAAATGATCTTATCTATACTGTAGTGATGGGCATGTAGGGTGAAGGACCTTTCTTACTATTAGATGAGGCCTATGTCCTGTGGCAATATGTCGTAGAGCGCCAACTCTCTGATTTGTCTTCCTCTCTTTTCTGACCAGAGATAGCATTCTGCCAGCAGCCCTACCAAGTTCAGTTAACTACCTTAATGGCAATCACTCTCAGATAATTGTAGGTTATGAAGCCTTGCAACGACGAATGTTGGCGAACACAATGTGGTCGTTCCTACAGAAGTTGCCGTATGTATCGCACACGGGTGCTACAATTTTGTAACTATGACCCACTCTCTCTGTGGCAATAAGTAAAAAAAGCTTGACTTCGTGATATCTCGAAAGTCGCGCTGTCTTGCAGTATATTGACTAAGTCAATTAAGACTCGCTGGGTCGATTCATAGGGACAGAGCGATAGTTTGTCTTCCATGAGAACTACAGTATCATCCATCCCAACTGTTAAGTACATTGGTTCCATTCAGCTCTTGGGTGTAGAGTAGTATCAGTTTTCATGTATATGAAGTTGAAACAATCCACATAATGCACATCGATATAAATTTCGAGTGATATAGACACTGAGTCAGTGCTGTAGAAATGTAGTCACTGAAGATTGCGCTTGTGTGTGTTTTCTCTTTTTCTATCAATAATAATCATCACTAGCGTCGGTAGGTTCATGGGGTAGAATAACAGTTGTTGCATATAAAGAAGACACACAAATCGGTAGTGTTCGAACCGACCTAATACATCTAGAGTGATCAGTTGCGCTGTCCAAGATATTTTTCATTCTGCAGTCCAATACGAGAGACAGAAGTAAGACATCTCATTGACGCTCACGTCAGGACGGTATTACAGTTCTTGTGACTTGAGCGTATGATCGCCTTACAAGATAAACGAGCCAGAATATATCAGCACCGAGATACACTACATACATATTATCAAGGGACGTACACACACGTAATGTGTTGTTTAGACGCATGAAACTGTTGACTATTAGCAAATTTCGCGACGGCAAAAGGCATACTTTCTTCATAATTGAGTGATCCTCATGAGCATATATGTCCTTTAGGGCTCAGAAAGCTATGATCCGAAAGCGCACTAGAGTAGTGTAATACAGTGTAGACAAACATGATCTTTAATGAAGAAAGACACAATGAACCAGACGTTCAGAACCATGTAATATCAATGCAGTTTATGGCACATCCGGGTCTTATACACAAGGCAGCATGGAATTGATCTCTCTCAACCCCAGAGGAAAGGTTGTTCTACATACGTAATCACAATAGACCAGAAAAGACACAAAGTACTCGCAGAGAGATGATTAGGTTGAGGAGTTTCTAAAGACAGGAAAAATCAACTCACCACATTAAGTTCATGTATATATATATCTAGCTCCTTAAAAAACTCACGTAAATAGGTTTATATCAGGTGTAATGGTTGAGCCCGCGCAGGCTCTGGCATACACATGGTGGTAGACAAGCTTCAAATGAGAGCACCCTTAGCTCCACATAGAGTTACGTGCTCATTTTGTCTCGAGCCTACGGGCAGCGCTCTTGTACGGCCCCTCGGAGGTAGTTCTCCTCCACTATTGATTCCAAGCCGCTTCAAGTTCGAGGTGGCCGACACAGTTCATTCTCTTCTTGCTCTACTACTATATCTCCTCTGGCCACTTGCTCCACCCTCTGCTAATTATATCACTACGACTAAGTGGAGATATATATGCAATATCATGATACTTTTTGTTAATACTCAACAACACATAAAAATGAATAAACCAAACCATTTTACGCGAGAAAGAAAATACAATCAATTTATAATAATATGAATCTACGAGAGGTCTCAGCGATCCATCACTCGTCTGTCTAAGGCTGAAAACCACATAGGAATCAAGGAGACGTTCTCGCAGTTACAGACTTAGAGGGGGGGAGCTGAGAGCTGTCCCTCTAATCATTGTCCTCTCAAGGACGTGTATGTTTTCCTCTGAATGATACTGAATATAACTACCATGGAACAGGAGTCAGACAGTTCGCGAAGCGACTAAAAACATCCCTGGCCACATACTATTTCGCGTAGTTATTTATTGAGAAGTGCTGAAAACCACCAAGGTGGAAAAAGTGTATGTGGCTTAAAACTAGATAAAAGTCAATGTTGAGCTTCTGTTAGAACACTGACACACTGACACATGATCATAGAGGATATGATGTCACTGACAGGTGACCAATGAAACGGAGCGTTACCATGATTAAAATCACAGAGTTCTCTGGTTTGAGAATGATGGAAAGATTTGGGAAAATGTAAGAACACAACTCAACAACATATAGAACATAGGGTTAGGTCCACATTTAATGTTGAAATATTGCATATAATAACTTTAACTAAACCTAAACCGTGGAGGGGGCAAAGTATCAAACACTCGGATAGAGTCATATTAGCATCATTAGACTCTGCACTGGTGATAAAATGCAGCTCAAAGATTTTTGCTCAGAAACATGTGTATCAGTATCTGTGTATGAAATATGTCACCTGCTGCAGCAGCGAGTAAACGACGCCCCTGTAGCAAACCAATTTGCAACAATCAATGTTTTTATTGACGCGTGACGATGGGCATTAGGTTTCTCTCTCCTCAGTGTCAATAGACTAAATTGTGAGGATCTTTCCCAGATATCCATGTGTTGTCATTAGACAATAAAGGAGTGTCAGTCGCCTATTACACCTGAGGGTGGGTCACACATCAGCGATGAACTGCTGTGTGAGCACCATCGATTCCTTCTTCTCCCCAACACACACACACTCATGAATAGACAGGCTGTGCTGATAGATCGGTAACAGGATTGCATATTTTCTAATTCATTAGACGAGTATCTGGTGTTAATCCTGACAGTGGTATGGGGAGAGCTGCAGCTGCTTTGATGTTAATCTGCAACCCCCCC
>NW_019174404.1:22953369-23056646 GCF_002260705.1 Seriola dumerili
CCCCCCCACCCCCCGACCCACCCTCAGGTGTAATAGGCGACTGACACTCCTTTATTGTCTAATGACAACACATGGATATCTGGGAAAGATCCTCACAATTTAGTCTATTGACACTGAGGAGAGAGAAACCTAATGCCCATCGTCACGCGTCAATAAGAACATTGATTGTTGCAAATTGGTTTGCTACAGGGCGTCGTTTACTCGCTGCTGCAGCAGGTGACATATTTCATACACAGATACTGATACACATGTTTCCTGAGCAAAAATCTTTGAGCTGCATTTTATCACCAGTGCAGAGTCTAATGATGCTAAATGACTCTATCCGAGTGTTTGATACTTTGCCCCCTCCACGGTTTAGGTTTAGTTAAAGTTATTATATGCAATATTTCAACATTAAAATGTGGACCCTAACCCTATGTTCTATATGTTGTTGAGTTGTGTTCTTACATTTTCCCAAATCTTTCCATCAATTCTCAAACCAGAGAACTCTGTGATTTTAATCATGGTAACGCTCCGTTTCATTGGTCACCTGTCAGTGACATCATATCCTCTATGATCATGTGTCAGTGTGTCAGTGTCTAACAGAAGCTCAACATTGACTTTTATCTAGTTTTAAGCCACATACACTTTTTCCACCTTGGTGGTTTTCAGCTCTATATTTGAACCAGATGAAGGATTTTAGTCGTCGGACGTCTGGATCTGAAGTTATCAGAGAAACAAGCTGAGGAAATGTTAGACAGCTCAGCTCCCAGCTGCTGGAGACGTCCTGTCCTGTGTCACTGAAGAGTGTCGCTGAATCTCTGAGATTTTTAAAGTTATGTTTTGAGGCATTTTTGCGTTTCCTGTGATAGCTACAGTGAGAGAAACAGGAAAGTCAGGGAGAGAGAGAGGATGACTTGTGGGCCATGGGTTGGAGTGAGAACCCGGGCCGCTGCTGGTAAGACTAAGCCTTTGTGGTATGCACTCTACCAGTTGAGCCATCAGAGCACCCTGAAACACTGATTTTTAAGGTGAAACTGCTTTATGGGTGTTTTTCCTGGTTTGAATCCCCTGGTGTGTTTGTTATGGAGAGGAGGAAACCTCTGTGGATAATTCAGCTGCTGGTAAAAACCTGCTGAACGTCTGGTTCATTGTGTCTTTTCATAAAAGATCATTTTCAGATCAGTCCTCGTCAGCTTGGTCACTAAGGATTGTTGTCAAGGAGGAGTGTTGCTCGTGAATTAGTGTATGACGTTCACTCAAAATCGTTTTCTCCTGATAATATTTTGTTATCTCGGGATAACGAGCTTTGTTATCTTGAGATAACGGGATAAGAAAATACCTACGAGTATGGCTACTTTCTCTGCTTCCGTACAAATGGCCATGATCACTCTGTTAGCCTGAACACAACCATGTGTCATTTTAAGCAACACTATCTCCAGACCACCACGCTGATATTATTTATAGAAAAAAAAACACAGCTCATCTTCAGTGACTACATTTCTACACACTTAATGTCAACATATTTCAGGGTGTTTCTTCACAATATCTGCACTACACAACTACAGTATTAAGTGGAGATGAATGTTTCTCATGGAGACACTCTCTTCCCTGATGACCAGCTCTTTATTGACAGCAATAACAAAGCACCACTTCAGTAACAGAGCGGCTTTTCTTTGGCACAAAGGAGGATGTTGTCAATTGTGCACGTAACAACGCTCGTAGACGAACATTGCAACTTATACCTACAATAACTGAGTGACATTAAGAGTAAGGTGAACTTTTGAGGGCATGGCAGAATGCACTGTAGAAGAAAGGAAGACACAAATAGCGCAGCATATGCAAGGACAAGGCTTATAGTAAGAAAGTCCTTCACCCTACATGCCCATCACTACAGTATAGATAAGATCATTGTGATGTGGTTAAGTTTGCAGGACTAAAACGCTTGATTAAGGTTGGGGAAATATTGTAGGCATGGTTAATGAGGTGGATTTTAATTGCACGTCTGTAATGGGTCAGGAGCTGCAATGTTTTGAATGAAAGTCAAAGGCCCTGTTCACCCCTGCATTAACATGCGGCTCCAGTGAACTGATCACAAGTGTCAGCTCTGAGTACATCTGGTCACAGCTGGATTTAAAATATGTCCTCACGTGCATCTTCAGTGACCACGTGCGATCAGATCTCACTTCCCTGCTTCATAATCAGATTAACAGCGTTGTTGTTTTTAGCCAATCTGACAGACAGGTCCGTTGTCAGTGTGTTAGCGTGTATGAGTGAGCGACAGAGAAAGGGCATAGAGCAGTTGAGTGAATCATCGCTCACAGGTCTTACAGTGAAACAGTCTTATCCTTGAAATACTAAAATAATTTGGTTCATTATGAACTGTGTTAGGACTAATCAGACTGTGACAGCAGATGTCAGTGGAGTAGATGGTCCTTTAATGTGGCCAGGATGCATCTGTATTCACACTACTAAAAGAATGTAGACACATGTTTTCAAGACCATATCTGAATGTGGTCTGAGTGATCGGATCTCAAATGCGTCCTCAATGCATCTTGGGTGCGTTCACACCTGAACTCAGAGCTGACCACTTGTGATTGGATCACCTGAGACAGATGTTAATACCAGGTGTTATGACCAAGCATAAATCTCTGGAGCTGAAAAATGAAGACAACACTGAAGAACCAAAAACTGCAGTTCCTCTAATGACCACTAGAGTCTGGCTCCAACAGTGAGTCAATCTCCATAGACTCCCATGTTAAAATGTCCAACTTTACAGCAGAAATAAACATGTTCACAGCCTGGTCCAAAACTATTTATATAACTCACCTGTTTACATTTTATTAAGGCTTCAAGTTATGTATAATGGAGAGCATGGCCTCTTTGATTGACAGGTGGGTGTCATGGTTTGCCTGATGGACACTTTATGTTTGATCCCCTTTGGAATTTGTTTTGGACTCTTTGTTTGGACTTTTGGTTATTTCTTGTTTTATTTTGAAAAATACCTTCCCCTTGTGTGTCTCATGTTGGTTTGTTTTTGTCATGTGTTTCCTTCCTTGTTGATTGTCTGCCCTGCGCTAATGTGTTACACTTGTGTTCATATCCTTGCCTCGCTTGTGTGTATTTAGTCTGCTGTATGTAGTGTGCTCCTCTGTTGTCAACCTGTTCAAATCCTGTTGTACTCCAGTTTTGTTCCTGTTGTTAGTTTCCTTTAGTTATTAAAAGACCTTCTGTGCTGTCTGCATTAGGGTTTGGTTATATCAGCAATCGTAACAGTATGGACTGACCATAACATGGACCCAGCAGACATTCCCTGTGATTCTGAGTGTTTTGTTTTGATTTACTGGAGTCCCTTGTTTGACTGTGTGGGATTTGGAGTTGAAAAGCCTCCAGGAGTGATGCAAGTGAGGCTTCACTGAGGGTCGCACATGTGGAGCTTTTGAAAAATAAAACTGGTGTAAAGGTTCTCTGCCTGACTGGCTTAAGGTCTTTATTAACACTCCTGGTTTTCAGTCTGCAACCGAGTCAGCTAGCATCAGGCCTGCTAGCTTTGAGCCAGTACTCCAGAGTCTCCGGGCCTCTCTGCACGTTAGCTGACCGACTGTCTGAGTCAGACCTGGAGGACCCTGAACTATCTCTTTTCTGGGGCACTCGCCTAGCCTTTCCTGGGAGGTATCTAGAGGTTGCAGCCCCTAGAAAGAAAACGCCCCATCTCTTTGACCTCTTTTCACTGCCAAGATGGCGATGGTGGAGCAGCTCACTCTGAGCCTCAGAAACCTGTGGGTGACGTCACAGAGGCTACGTCCATCTTTATTTACAGTCTATGGTTACTACACAAATCCTAGTAACTGTTAACCATAGCTGTAGGTTATAATTCCATATAAAAGCTGTGTCTGTGGATAAAGTGAATTACATTCAACATCTTTAAAATATTAAATCCTATTCCTGAGAGCAGCGAAACATGCATTTCTTTCATTGAACATATTGTGTCACAAATTTGGCTCAAATAACTAAAGAATTGAATGGGATGTGGAGATATGAAAGGACTCAGTGGTGTTAAGCAGTGTGTGTGTGTGTGTGTGTGTGTGTGTGTGTGTGTGTGTGTGTGTGTGTGTGTGTGTGTGTGTGTGTGTGTGTGTTTGTGTGTGTGTGTGTGTGTGTTGTCTAAGGTGTGAATATAAAGGAAACTATGCGGTTGTGGGGAACATGGGAAAATGATGAAGCTGCCCAGTGTTAGAGAGAGTGGCCTGGGAGAGCGGGTCTTTTGTAGCCTTCACTGCTCCCACCTATCAGGTGCAGCCAGTTGCTCCGGCGACCAACCCCCGGCCCCTGCCAGGGGAAAACAGGACAGAGCACAGTCACGGTCGGCAATTGCTATTTTCAGATTTTGTAAAGGTGATTTATACAGACTTGCTCTTTCCATGTCCATGGTTGCAGTAGTAAAAGATAAGAGATGCAGCTGCTCAGCATGCAGGGGGCGGCAGTGAAGTTGGGAGGGGAGATTGGAGAACACGTTGCATTCACTGCTGAGAGGGAACAAAGAACAAGAGTTGCAGTATGGACGAGTTAGTGGCCTCAGCAATAGAAAATCTCAGCACATCAGCCCTCATCCTCTAACCTGGCCTGCACTCTATTTTCCCATCTCTCTCATTCCCTCCCTTCGATAGAATGAGATTCTTCCTCGAACATCCGCGAAGACCTGATGTCCTTTCAAATCTGCTGCTCAGTAATGACCCCCCCCCCCCCTTGCCTTCAATCCAGCCTCTGTTGCCTGCATATCATTCATCACTGCTGGAACACTTAATGAGAAACCTTTCCAGGGCAGAATCAGAGGGAAAGTCATTTGGATTCAATCAATACTCAATGAAGATATTAGAACATGTGCTGTTTCTCTGTTATGTAACCCAGTGCAATAAGAGATGTGGCTACTGGTGCATGTGCACAGGATTAGACTAAAGCTCAGTAAGGAAAGAAGAGACACAGTGACAAGTGGGAAATATTAAAAACATACATTAAAAAGCGGAGAAACATTTTCTAATCTATATTTACTACAAAATGAAATCTTTCTTACTTGAGCTATTTTTTGTCATTTGACTCAGTCAGTTTGCAATCTACCGCTGCATGATGTCAGTGACAGGTTTATGAGACTGTTAAAAGCTGAGGTTCACTTTTGATTTCAGCTGTAGACAAAGCTTCTCTAGTATATTTTATTAGCTGTAGCGAGCTAGCTAATCAAAGGTTTGCAGTTACACATCAGTGTGTTTGTCCCAAGTTTACAACTAGCACTAACACTTCCTGCTAAATAGCCGATGACAGATAGATATATCATCAGACTATCCAATCAGGAATATCATTTCACTGTCCAATCACAGAGCCAGGGGGATGACCCCTGTGAGTCTGTACATAATTGTTAATGAATCAATATAAAAATAATAAATTGAATTTTGGATAGGAAAATAAATCTGGCCCATACTTGGTCCACATGCTTGTTTTCTTCTGGCCCAGTATTTTCCCACCTCCCAGAATCTGGCCCATATACAGCATGATCGGAAGATGCTACTTCCACATCTGGACCAATTCTGGCACACACAGAAAGTCCTCCAGCTGTCAGTCAATACAGTGGGATAACAACCGGACCCTGCCCAGATGTGGAAGTATACGGGCCAGACTCGGGCCGAGGATCCAGAGAGTACAAAATGTTTTCACACATTCAGATGTGGTGATATACAGCTACTTTAAAGCTTGCAATAGACCTGAGAGTATCATTCAAACTGTTCTTTGAACTTGAATGTTCATCTTTGACCTTGGCAATAGTGGTAAAGGTTCATGGGCTTTTTCCATTGCTTTCAATTGTTCAGATCACATGATTACAAATGAACAAAAACGTGCTGAAAAAGACTGAGATGTGGTGAAAATACAGGAAAAAGCTCATTTTTTGCTGAGTCTTGTTAGCAGTTAATGAAGCTTTTTATCAGCTGCTGCTCTTTCTCTACAGTCCTCTGAGAAGGAGAAGGTAGCAGGGAGTTGTGATCACTGCACAAGATGTCTTGGTAAACTTTAGCATTTTAGAAATGTGGTTACGCTCTGTAGACTCTATTACACGATCGGACCTTTGGGAGACAATGTGTATCTTCTTCTTCTTCTTCTTCTTCAGAGATTAAAAGAGATTGAAAAGACATTATCATATTAATTGCTTGCAGGACAGCAGCATGTGAAAAAAATATAAAAAAATTATATCAAGAAAGAAAGTGCTTCTCAAAAACTGGTTTTAAACCCACTGCTAAACAGCTGACCAGAATATTTTCACAACTACAGGTAGTGACCTCCCACTGAAGCTCATCATTGTCAGGTGAACACTGTAATACTCTTCCATTACAAGTAAAAGACTCACATTTAGAATCTAGCCTGTAAAAGTACAGATGCAGAACAAAATGTTCTTAAAAAAGGACTCATTATGGAAAATAGCCACTGTTTTATTTCATATTATGGTCAAAAGTTTTAGAATGCCTCAATTTTTCCATTTGTTCTGAGTCCTTTGAATTTACATAACTCAGTGTCTCATTGTTTCTGAAGTTAAAGCATAGAACAAATAAACAGTTGGATATTTTATTAACAAGGAATCAGCCAATGTTCTTGTGGAACTAAATTTAGTTTAATCTGAATCTAATTGGCTCCTCCAGCAGCCAAACTCATTCCTGACCTTCTTTCTACAATGGAGATCAAACATTGTTTGTGAAGTTGATCCCAGCACTGTTACAGCAGTTCCAATGAATGTGTTCCATCTGCTTTCACCTTATGTCCAGTTCATCCCGAACCAGGTCCACAGGGTTCAGGTCTGGAGACTGTTCTGGTCTTCATCATGTGAAGCCACCGTTTGGTTCAACAGCTCCTCCGACCTGAACCACCACACAGCTTGTTTTATTCAACCCTCTGATACAATCAGTCAAAGAGTGACCCCTACGTCAGCAGGCGTACCAGACCTTGGTTGTTGTGGTTACAATAATAAACACACAGAGTGTTCTAACAGTGGTGTACTGGATGGTCATGGCTTTGGTAGGTTCAGGAAAAGATGGTGATTTGGGTTAAAATAAGTACTTCTTGGGGCGTCGTGTAGCGTAGTGGTTTAAGGAGGCGCCCCATGTGTAGAGGCTACAGTCCTCGCTGCAGTCGGCCCCGGTTCGAATCCCGCATCGGACGGCCTTTCACTGCATGTCATTCCCCCTCTCTCTGCCTCCCCGTTTCCTGTCACTCTCCACTGTGCTGTCCATTAAAGGCATAAAAGCCCAAAAAAATATACTTTAAAAAAAAAAAAATAAGTACTTCTTTAACATTAGATTACATTGATACAACATATGCGATCAGATTGCTCAGTGGAGATTAACATGGAGATGCTTTCTGCTGGTTGGTCTCTTCTTTAGGACTTTAGCACTCCAGGTAGAACACATTTGGTAACCTTTTGTTGTTGTCATGGTTACAATAATAACAACATGGATAGCTTTGTTGAATGTTCATGGATAGTAGAAACAACTACCGGTAACTATGGGTCATAATAACCTGCTGCACAGATGATCCATGTTGTTGTTGTTGTTGTTGTTGTAACCATGACAACAAAGATTGTCTAATGTTGAGGAAGCACTTATTTCAACCCAAATCACCATCTTTTCCTAAACCTAACCAAGCCATGACTCTCCAGTCCGCCACTGTCTGTTTATTATCATAGCCATGACAACCAAGGTCTGGTACGCCTGCCACAATAGGGGAGCTATCAGAGGGTTGATGGTCGTTTAAGTGTTCAACCTGTAGAAGTGTTTGTATTAACTTTCAAGGCGTCATTTATTTCCATTGCTGCAGGAAAACTGGAAGTTCAACAGTTTCTTAATCCCTGAAAAAGGTCTGTTTGCTGACATTTACTCAATCTTTTTATACCATGGTCAATTTACCACTTACCTTTGTACTGTTTAAGGTTATTCACCGTTTAAAGACTTGAGCTGCTGAAATGTCAGTAAAAACAGGAAGCTTGGGGATGTAACCGATGCAGCACCTAAAACCCCATCAGTCCATGTCTACACATATCGCTGCCTTTTACTCATTAGTCCCTCCTGCTCCTCAGTGATAATGTATTGTCGACATGTTTAATAGATGTTGCACTTAATGAAAAGAAGACAAAGGGCCTGACACTGGACAATCAGAGGACAGTACTAACTCCACCTCAGTGCTCTGAGCTGCTGAGGGGAACGTAAACGTGTTTTATCTCCGTCGGTGTGTAAATGTTCCTTTTTGACTCCACACTAACACCATTCTTTTATATTATCAAAGTAATTAAGGCCACGAGTATAGTTTTCATTTATTGCTAGACGCTTGTAAGACATTATCATCATATAATGACACATTTCCTCTCACACTGCAGACAATAAAGCCTTCATTAAAGAATGCATAGCTAAAAAAAAGCAGCTCAAGAATGTAGCTTGATAGCCCTCATAATCTATCTAATCCAGCCAACTTTAGTGAGTCCAAAAAGGGCAAGGGATTAATTTAAATGATGGCTATTGATTGAGGCAGTAGACCTTCACACTGTCTGAGAGGAATTAAACTGTTTGGGAGTGTGCCTAAAATACCAAGTGGGCCTCTGCAGTGGGGCAGAGAGGGGGGGGGGGGGGGGGGGGGGTTGCTGCTGGTGGTACATTACCACCTCGGCGAGGTAAACTGAGCCTCCAATTGGACGCCTGAAGCAATGCCATGGCTCACAGCTCTCACAGCAGCCTCAGTAGCTAAATCACAAGCAAAACAACCAGAGGAGAGGTGAGCAGCTTTTTCTGCTCGGAGACACGGCAGGCTCTGATGTGGGATACATGTTAGTTTGATGTCAAGGACGTGGCTCTTCTTCTTCAACACAACTCTATCTGAATTAAAAACATTGATATGACAGCAGCAGCAGGCCGTAGAATCTCACTCTTCTATCTGTATGAGTCTTTGTTGAGAGGAGTGAGAGTTCAGCAGCCAGCTGCATCTTAGAAATACCTCTTAAAGGAACAGTTCAGTTATTAACTTTGAGAACACAGAGTGGGGCAGATATGTTTGAGTTACAGTGCAACACTTTGTACAATACTGCAACACACAATCATTTATTTGGGAAGACCCACACCTTGGGGATATACAAATGGAGTTCCAACATGGACCAGACTTCAAAAAACAAAAATCTGATTTATAGATATTCTGGATCGAACCCCAAAATTAGATGGGTTCTTTCCTAACTATTTGTCTGACTGACCACTTTTTCCAATTTGATGTTCTTGTTTTTCAATTCTGACAACAAAAACAGAAAAACATCCGTTTTTTCAATTTTCTCTGTTTCTTGGTTTAAAATAAACAAAACAAAACAAACAAAAAAAAACTACACTGCACTAATGAAATCTGCAGCCAGAGTTAGATTGGGTGGGTTTTTGGTCTGATTGCATTCTGCCGTATCTATAAAAAAATAACTGCATCATATAGTACTTGATGTGTTTGCACCGTAATGCAATAAAACATGAAACTCTGAAGAAAAAAGAGCCCATGGCAGACAGGATTAATAAACCCTGGTGACCTGACGTCTCTTACATACACAGACAGAACAACAAATTATGAACAATGCACGTCATTTTATTCCCTTCACATCTTTTCTTGCAACGCGCTGCTTGTTTCAGTCCAGCCCACCGCCCACAGGAGGAGGCAACGGGGGAATTGAGATGTAACCACTGCTTTCTAGGCTACATCAGTGTCAACATGTTGAAGTGATAGTTGAGGTTATTTGACGTGTTGTTGTGTGAGGTGCTTATCTATAGTCAGTGTATTACCTGCAGTAGATTCAGATCAGCTCCCAGTTTAGAGAAGCAGCAGGAGCACAGGTAGAAACGCTGAGTGATGAGCTGCCGTGGACGGGGACATCCGCAAAAATGTGTACACACTGAAAAAAAGCTAGATCAGTTGAAGTGTATGCTTTGTTTTTAATATTTCCAGCACTTTATCTGCCGTCTCCTTTGGAACTGCATTTTCTCAACCATTAAACTACTGTATTCCTACGCCAAGCTCTGTCTGGCTCAAACAGCTGATACACAAGCTATGGGGTTGTTACTTTACAGGACAGTCTTGGAGACAGACATCGGACTCTACTGTCCCTGAATATAATAGTATTCATCAGATCAGACCATGAACAGCAGATAAACAAGGACAGTTGTGTGTTTAATCAGACCCAACACAGATCCAGTGTTTTGAAGTGATGTGGTTTGACAGCAGTCTGGGATCTCTCCGTGCACCTCGATCCTCCAAGGGAATCGGAACGACCCTCGTGAAATCAGACAGGAAGGATTCTGGATCAAGGTAGGAGCGATCAAATAAGGGAATTAGGACAGTGGCGGACGGCCCGTCGGGGGAGAACCGGGACATTTCCCAGTGGTCTGAGGGTCGTTTCAGCCTCTGCCTCGAACAAGTCAACTTAACCAGCGTCAACATACCAACCAGGAGTGAGTTGTCAGACCTCTTGCATCACCTCACCGGTGTATGATGCTACCTCTCTGAACTGCTGCAGCTGCAGTGTGTGTCCACACCGTTACTGCTGCAGCACCAGAGAGTTTGCCTTTGTTGGTCATCAATAATAATAATAATAATTATCCATTGTTGCTGAGCGGTCGGAAAAAGTGAAGAGCTCTGAAAGCAGTCATGTGATATGTGTTTACAGAGAGAGAGAGAGACAGAGACAGAGAGAGAGAGAGAGCACACTGGAAAACTACTGCCCTTTACCTGATGTTCGGTTTGACATCATTATGAATATATATATATATGAATATAAATATTTATACTGCTATGACCACATAGTGCACATGTAGCCTCCATTTTCTCCTGTAATAACATGCAATTGTGAAAATGGTAATAAAAATAAATAAAAACTATATCATATTATTGGTCAATCACAGTGTTTTGTATTATGTTATCTGGATGGTATTACTTTACAATAAGATGACTCTTATAAAGGCTTTATCAATGGTTTTTTAACTCATTTATTAGTCAGCCTGTTAACACAATCATTTATAAGCTGTTATAACACATTAGATAAAAAGGGCAACAGTGTCTTGTTGCTTGCCAAATAGGGAGCTCACATTTCTCTGTACTGTTCAGCCTCATCTCTCATTAGTTACTGAGCTTTCTTTGTTTTCTCCATCATCAGCATTTGTAGCTGCTGCTTCATCACATGTTTGTTCAGTTTCTAGCGATGAACCACTGTCAGCATCTTAATGGTCAAACACTTTCATCTGCCAGATCAAATTCAAGTCTTACACCCATTTATTAATCAATTACACAACATTTATAACTGGTAAAAGGATAAACGTTATAGTTTATTGGGTTAAAATAATGCTCCTTTTACCAGTTATAAATGGTAATAACTCATTAGTAAGATTGAGTAGAAAGCATTAACTTGATCTTGCCAAATAGTGAGCCTGCATCAATGTATGAAAACTGTGTTATAACTAGTTTATAATTGTTCATTTATGATTTATAAAGTGTTAACAACTGAACTAATACACTAGTTAAAAACCATCTATAAATCCTTCATAAGGGAAGTCTTATTGTACAGTGGCACCATCTGGATCATTTTCCTCTCAGATGAAGAAAGTGACCAGAGTTACAACTAGTTTTAACCTGTAACATCAAACATTTTTAGCCTACAGAACTAGTGTAAATCAGTCTGATGGTCTGTGGCCTGGGACAGAGTCAAATTCCTGGCCTCAATTATTGCTTCAGTCCGCCCCTGAATTAGGATGTACCTGACCTCCCATCAGTATCATCAGTACCCTGCATTATAGGGATAGGCATTTTCAGTAATTTCAATATTTGATTACTGTCATTATCTTATGAAAAAATTATATATATTATTATTTTATTTATTTATTTATCTTTTATTTATTATATATATTTTTTTATTATATTTACTGCAAAAAAATAAATATGGGAGGTCCGTGATATGCAAGTTTAACGCCACATATCTTGCACTGCACATTGTCGTCTTTTTTATCAAAGTATTTACTAACATCACTTTCCCTAGTCACAGCTGCCATGGTGCACGGAATGCCAACTGAGTTGAACTATTGTAGCCAAAAACAGCACGTGCGCAGGAGCACGAGTAGCGAGATGCTACTCCAATAATGATGTCAACAAAGATTACTCGAGTACTCGTATCCATCCCAACTGCATTACCACTGAAACACCTTGTCCCTTTTGGATCAGGTTCTTTTTTTATATTGAGGCACATGGGGGCAGATTATCCATGTGTTGGTTTTGGATTAACCGCTTATGTCCACATGTTTACAGCTGTTCTGGTGTATTAGCTGCTGAATGAATCAAAATCTGTGTAAAACTGCCAGAGACCAAACAAACATGAAATCCATCAGATGTTACCAGCAGAGCCTAGAGGTGACCAGGTCTGATAAACTGTTTCTGTGACTTAGTTACAGAGGAAACATTCAACACATTATGGATTTGTTGAAATATTTAGAAGCACTGCAAGTGGCTTGTGATAATAGAGAGCTCGACATCAAAGCGCAGCAAAGCTTTTTAATGGGGCTAAAGATTCCCAGGGAATACGAGATATGCAGTGAACAGTATGATTACCGTGTCATACAAGCTCTAGTGGGTCAACTCAGCATCGAGCAAGCGCTTCCCCGTGTCAGAATCCCACCGCATGCATACATTCATGCCTCCCCTTGCATGCTTTAACAGCTGTTTCAATGGCACCATGACCTTTCGTTTTTCCCCCGAATCCCGACGGGGAAGTGCCGAAAAGGCAAAATCTGCAGATTAATCACAATGTCTCCCTGACACACGACTTTGATTTCAGCCTGAATTTAAAAAAAAAAAAAAAAAAACTGGAGGAGTGTTCCTGCATTACTACCAATCGGATTAAGTTTCCTCTTCCTGTCCCTGAAATGTGCAGATTGGAGATCAAAGTGTGGAGATTGTCAAAGCTCAGTTGTGCAGCTCTGCTTCAGCGCAGCCTCCCGCTGCCTCCCTGATAAAAAACGTCTCTCCCCTCCGCTCAGTGTCCTGCCTGCATTTCTCTTTGATTGTACAGAGTCAGTCCCTCCCAGATCATTTCATAAAGCCACCAGGAATGATTCTCACATGAAATTTACCTTAAGATGACACATCTTTTTAGTTCAGCAACGGCTCCAGCAACAATATTCCAACATAACCTTGTCAAAACATAACTATGTGTGTGTGTGTGTGTGTGTGTGTGTGTGTGTGTGTGTCTGGGCCGGAGCCTGTGGCCTCACACAGCTCAGCTCATTTACATGGAGTGAAGGTCAACTGGAGGCTCGTGTTGCTCAGTGGAAGATGTGAATTATTTACACTTCATTCCTCCACTCTCAGGATGACGGGTAATTGTGCTCTGTAGCAGAAACAATCACATTATGAAGGAGGAATTAAGGAAACTGAAGGAAATAATTTTTCATTTTATTTTACGTTGCCACTCTGTGAGTGTGGGGATAATCAGGCCATAATTAAAGGTTAAACAGAAAAGAGAAATTTGGCACCAAAAATAAAACTCTGCTTTCTTTCATCACAATGTTTCCATTTACACTCTCAGTTTCTATTTCACGTTTTTCACTTTCATTCAGAAAGTGGCTTCATCCGTTTGTCACTTCATGTCAGACATGTTCCTCCTCAACAGCTGCAGCCAGGTGTGAATGCTGTTAACTCCACGAGATGGGACTGTCCCTGTGAGGTACAGTGAGAAAGGGCAGACTGCTTGGTGGAACGTTTGGATGTTTTCCACTGGTAAATATCATGAAAAATGTGTTATTTTGCATTGAAAACTGATGTGCATAATACTGTGAGAGTATTTGTTGAATGTTAACACCTGTGGTGTGCTGTGGTTTTTACAGAAAGACAAACAGAACCAACAACTAACTAACCAATGTCCAAATAATGCTGCTCCCCTCTCTGCTTGACACGCCCATAAAATGTAGTTCAATTGCTGCAGTTCCTCTAATGACCACTAGAGTCTGGCTCCAACAGTGAGTCCATCCCCATAGACTCCCATGTTAAAATGTCCAACTTTACAGCAGAAATGAACATGTTCACAGCCTGGTACAGAAACTGTTTTGGTCTCTAGAGCTAATTTCCTCCTTCATGACGACTGTTTATATAACTCACCTGTTTACATTTTTTTAAGGCTGAAAGTTCTGCATTTTTGAGGGCGTGGCCTCTTTGAGTGACAGGTGGGTGAGCGTATGCTAGCCACAAACTATCATGCACCAAAGTCTCAGCTTCACACATGCCCCTCCTCTTTGCCCATTTTTCGATTACCTGGGAGTTAGGTGCGGAGTCAGACACTGCCAAGGCCGCGACGGTGCAGCAGCTCACTCTGAGCTCAAAAACTGCTCTTCAGAAACCTTTGGGTGACGTCACAGAGGCTACGTCCATCTTTATTTACAGTCTATGTTTATGGTACAGTCATGATTCTGCTGCTGGATTCTGGTTCTTATGCACTTGTGGATCGGATTTTTACTTGAGTGAGTAAGAAACAAAAATATATTGTAGACATTAGTCATAAATGAGGAGATGTTTTGTCATTATATCTCAGTAAAAAGAAAATATCTTGTGACAGCTCAGGTTAACTGGACCTATCTGCAGACTCTGAGACTGAGCTGATGTAATTCAAAAGCTTTATTAAGCATAAGCTCACAAGTTGACAAGTAAGGCAGCAGTCCAAAACAACACAGCTGTCCACAAGAGGCAAATAAATCCAGGAATCTAAACAACAGGTGAAACAGAAACTGAAGCACATGGAAACACCAGAGAAACTGATGAACGAGGACACACCATGACTGAACAGGAACGGGAACAGTGTTGTGAGCGCTGAACTGAACAAATCAGTTTACAAATGATGAACGTGTACGTTTTACGATAGTTTTAGCTCATGCTTTACAACAGTTTTACGGCACGCCGCATGACATCTCCATAGACATGGCCCAGCATGGCTGGTGGTAGCGGTACAGATGGTGATGGATGGTTGAGTAGAAGGAGGTTCTATTGAAAGAGAATATTGGCCTATTTATTATAAAAAAAAATGGATCAAATGAACATGAACTCATTCATGAATTCATTTTTGGAACTGTGAATTTAGTTCAATTTTTTTTTTAAAAATGAACTATAAACGTGTTAGATTTCAATGTGAAACTAGCCGTTTATATTGTAGCCATGACAACAAAGATCGTCTAATGTTCAAGTACTTATTTTTACCCAACCACAATCTTTTCCTAAACCTAGCCATGCCATGACCGTTATTATAGTAACCACGGCGACGAAGGGAGGTACACTGCTGACAGTACAGTCTGCATGTTTCTTATTGTTAGCCTACCATGACAACCGAGGTCCGGTACACCTCCCACTGCAGAGGTGCTATAGGAGACACTCCTGTGGGGGGTCATATCAGAGGGTTGATGGTTGTTCAGCTTGGAGGAGTTGAAGAATTGGACACACAAAATAAAACAGGAAATAAACAAATGTCAGAATGTAGAGTTCAAACAAAGTCAATACAAAGGTCATGACATATCTAAAAAAATCATAAATACAGATCACTTCCTCTTCCCATGCTGAAGTTGAATGTGATTGTAGAGCATTATGAGTTATGTGTCATTATAAACTGTTGTTTAGCAGTCATCACATTTTACTGTAGCACTGCTGTCTTTAGTGAAGCTAAGCTACACTGAATTTCATCATTACAACTATTCTTTGGCACATGCTTTTTATTTCTAGATGATTCTCAGTACTTAACTACTTAATATCATGAAAACTAATTATTAATTTCATAATTTTAATTTCCCTTCACTTCCCTTCCTGTGAATCCTCCACCTGGTCTGCCCCTTACCAGGCCTCCAGCCTGAGCAGAGGCTGTGTAGCTACTGACAGGGACTGAGGCATCACTTCAAATTGATCTGTACACCTCTTTCATTCCGCTGCTGCTGTTTGGAGCCTCAGAAATCAACGACAGCTTAGTGCTCAAAGGCAATGTCACGTAAGGTCTGGCATCAAAATCGACTGATGTCACCAGTTACAAAAAGTTTCTCTGCACCATCCCATTAAGGCGGATCAGACAGCATCAAGAGCACTGTCTGAAAACCAAGCCGAGAGTCGCTCCTTTTATTTCACAATTATCATGCTGCTGCAGTCCAAAAGATAAGGCTGGTGATTTTCTCTACTTCTTATTGTCCAAGAGTCTCATGTGCAGACACAAACCAACACTGAATGCATCTACTAACTATTGTGTGTGTGTGTGTGTGTGTGTATCCAAAGCCTGATATTATTCCTCACTGAGATCCATTGTTTCCAAAAAACCATAAAAGCACATCAGAGACTCACACTGTTGCACTGAAATGTTCCTTCATCAGCATGAACACACACTGCTTATTTAAACTCAGTCCCCCACACACAAATAGCAAATACTCACTCAAACTGTTTCACATCAAGGACCCTAAACTGACACAAATAAGACAATCTACATCATCTTACTAATGACTTACTACCATTCATAACTGGTAAAAGGAGCCTTATCTAACTTATTTAATAAATAATGATGGGTTTTATCCTTTTACCAGTTATAAATGTTTGCAACAGATTATTAAATGGTTGAAAAAATGAGATGAAGAAACATGAAGATGGAGGGAGAATTAGCTCAGTGAACAACAGGCCAGATGTGAACAGTGAGACACAGAATGGATGAGCAGTTCACCAAGTAAAGGAAGGTTCCCACCTGTGTTCTACCTGGATGATAAAGTCCTAAAGAAGAGACCAACCAGCAGAAAGCATCTCCATGTTAATCTGTACTGAGCAGAACAATCTGATCGCATATGTTGTATCAATGTAATCTAATGTTGAGGAAGTACTTATTTTAACCCAAATCACCCTCTTTTCCTAAACCTAACTAAGCCATGACTGTTATTATAGTAACCATGGTGACAAAGGTAGGTACACTGCTGTCGGTACAGTCCGCTGGTTTATTATTGTATATAACTCTGACAACCGAGGTCTGGTACGGCTGCCACCGCAGGGGCGCCATTTCACAAGATGCTCCTATCAGTCATATCTGAGGGTTGGAACAAACGACCTGTGTGGTTGTTCAGGTTGGAGAAGTTGTTGCCTCTAGATCTTCAGAGAAGCCCAAACATATCAGCATTTAAATGTTATAATTAATCTCTCCTATTTAATATTTTTTCTCTTCTAATTCAATTTTTAGCCTCATTTTCTATCAAGTTTGCTTCAGAAATGAAAGAGTTACTGTCCCAAAACCAGGACTTATCCAATCAGATTTTTTTTCCTGTATAGCTCGAGAAAACATTAGCTGACTCACTCATTGGTTATGTGTCATTTGCAGGAATAACTGAACCCAAATGGAGACAACACAAAAGGCTATAGTTAGGGAAAAAGGTCTTTTAATAGCTAAAGGAAACTTACAAAACTGGTGAAACTGCAGAAAACGCAAAATCTGAAATGCAGGTGAACAGGAGGAAAACTGGAGTAGATCAGGATTTCAACAGGCTGACAAGAGACAGACTGACAAAGGGAGCACAGAGACTAAATACACACCAGGAAGGAGGGTGATTGAACACAGGTGAAACACATTAGGACGGGGCAGACAATCAACAAGGAGGGAAGACACACAAGTGGACACACAAGGAACTCTACTATAAAAATAAAACAGAAAATGAATTATATTTTATATTATATTCAGACTTCACTCCCGGGACAGAAGGCTTAAAGCCCCCACAGCTGCATGTGTTTGTTTAGAAAGTGGCAGCTGAATTAACCAATCACATTTTGATTCATAGTGGGTGGGGCCAGCTCTAATACTCACTTCAATTCACCTCAGCTTAAACTTGATGTTGTTTGATAGGATGAAAGCTCTGGGACAGTGTTTGGTGATCAACAGTTCAGTTGAAGTCTTGTTTTCATAAGTTACATGATGTTAGCTGCTCATAATCAAACCAACCTGCCATCAAATGAAGTGAGTCTCGCCTCAGGAGAGCAGGAACACGACGTCTGATGTTGAATAGAGCCTGTTAATTGCTCCCATCAGAATATCATGCAACCCCTTCCCAACTGGCATGTGGCTGTGTGTGGTGGAGGAGGTGGTGGTGGTGGTGGTGGTGGTTCATAGAAAATATATTCAAACATCATAAATAAAAAGCGTCGTCTTCGCGGAGTACATTTCAAATAAATCTCGTCTGCACCAAGATTATCTGCGTGAACACAGAAAGAGCAAACACACACACAGTGACTGTGAGGCCCACAGAGATCAAACAGCAGTGAGAAAGTCATCTGAAGGTAGACGCGCTCCCCTGCTCTGTTCCTATTTAATTTCTGATTATCACACAGATATGTGGTGTGATCATTACAGAGCGATGCCAAATGCCTCTCGTCCTGTTTGCTCAGGGCTCCTCTCCTTGGCAAGGCGCTCGCTGATGAATATTTAAAGCTCTCATTAACAGAAATAGATTGCGGGGGTCACACGAGGTGTCTGAACAAAGTGTACCCCGTCCTGTTTCAGTGGCCATGCTCAAGGACTTGCAAAAAAAAAAAAAAAAAAAACCTCATCAAAGAGTGAAGGTTGATGTGCTGATCTGAGGCCAGCACTAACGCAGACCGATCATTTTCACAACTCTGGAGCTATAAACCTCCGAGCAACATGCTCAACAAGTCTGTGCATGTCCATTTATCAGAAATCAACCGAGTGTGGACGGACAACAAGGCTGAAAACTCGTCCTGTGAAAGACGACCTTTCACTTCAGCAGGAAAACAAGCACTGGAGCTGTTTGTAAATCAGCTAAATTCACTTCTTCACATTCACTTCACTGTCACATTCACATGTAACAGTAGTTTGTATCAGATCAGTGAAGCTAGACTAACTAGAATCACCTCCTCATGGTTGTCTGCCTCCACCGCACAGACTAGTTTCAGGTTACATCCCTGTTTATCCAGAGTCATAGAAAATATCAAACATTTGTGTGAAATTTTGTCATAATTGCTGCGTGAAGTCTTGAGTTGTGAGTTTTGTGCAGTCAAACTGACCTTAACCTTTGACCAACCAAAATCTAATCAGTTCATCGTTGAGTCCAAGTGGACATTTAAGCGAAACAAGAAGGGATTGCCTTTAAGAGTTCTCGAGATATCACGTTCACAAGGCCAAAAGTGTGTTTTGTGTGGTCTATGACATTTGACCTTTGACCACAAACATCGATTCCGTTCATACTTGTTTGTGCCAAATTTGAAGGAGTTCCATTGAGGCATTACAGAGATATTGTGTCCACGAGATTGGGACAGCCGAACAACCTGAAAACAATATGCCTGACTGTCGCTGGGATGAAGGCATAAAAACCTAGATGACTGCGGGGTAGAAACAGTGGTAAGTAGCTGCATTTATATAGAGTTTTTATCTGAAGGGCTTTAAAATGTGTTTCTCATTCAAACACACTTTGATGGCAGTGAGCTACTTTGACACGTGTGCCAGATGAACTGAGGACTGAACATCCAACCCTGATCTACCTGCTGAGCCACAGCAATGTAATACAGAACAGGGTAAGGTTAGCTCACTATATGCACTTGATTTGAACATTTGATTGGATGTTACGCCACCACCTCTATTCTTTTTCTCAGTGTCTTCGATCCTGTGTGTGATATTCATGGACAGGATCTCTAGGCGCAGCCAAGGTGAGGAGCGTGTAGTTTTGATGGCTTCATCAGAACATGGCCTCCAGCACTCACTGGGACGGTTTGCAGCCGAGTGTAAAGTGGTCGGGATGAGCACTTCCAAGTTTGAGGCCATGGTTCTCAGCCGGACAACAGTGGACAGCTCCCGCTTGTTTGGGGGTGAGTTGCTGCCCCAAGTAAAGGAGTTCGAATAGGGTTGACCCTACTAACCCTAACCCTAACCCTTCAAGTCAGCAGTAATATGGGCGTTGTACCAGACTGTTGTGAAGAGGGAGCTGAGCTGGAAGAAAAAGCTCTCAATTTACCAGTCGATCTGTGTTCTGACCCTCAACTATGGTCATGAGATTATTGGAGGTTTTCCAAGCTCATCCAACTGGATGAAGACCCCAGGGTAGACCCAAAACATATCCCATCTGGCCTGGGAACACTTCAGGATCCCCCAGGAGGAGCTAGAAAGCAATGCTAGAGAGAGGGATGTCTGGGATTCCCTGCTTAGCCTGCTTCTACCGAGACCCGGCCTTGGATAAGCGGAAGACAATGGATGGATGGATGGATTTATCAGTGGGTTCAAACAGCACTAACAGTCTATTACATTGTTTTTTTTTTACATATTTTATAATAAATGGATGTAATGGGCTCTATTCAACCATGATCAAAAAATCTTGGGACAGGTAAACATTTGAAGGAGCCTTAGAAATGGGACAGCCTAGTTGTGCTGCTGTGACACAGTCAGTTTTCAAATGCAGCCTCCAAAGGACACGGCTCCTGAAATGGGACATACGTAGCTACTGTCTTTTTGTTGCTCCTTAAAATGACTCTTAACACTTTAGTAAGTAAGTGTAAGTGGCTTCTTCCTAAGTTGCTTCTTTATAGTTCTTCAGTATAGTCAGTCAGCGGATGAATGATTTATGTCGTGTTTAAAGGAGCAGTTCAACATCTGACTTTCGTACTTAGAGTTGAGGAGCTGTAACTTTCTGGAGTCTTGTCATCACTGTGAGGTTGCCAGGCAACCAGCAGGAAGTCCAGAAATGAAGTGCACCAGGCCAAGAAATGGTCCTGAGATAGAGAGCATTAGTGAGCTTTAGCGGTGCTGGTAGGTAGATGATGTTTCCTTTGGACAGAGTCAGGCCAGCTGCTTCCAGTCTTTTTGCTAAGCTAAGCTAGTTGGCTTCTGCAGAGTCAGCACAGACAGGAGAGTGGTACCATTCTTCTCAACTAACCATACACAAGAAAGCAAGAGTAGTTCCCAAAATGTTAGACTAGACAGGTCTCAAATAAAGTAAATTTTCTCCTGATCCGTCTGAACATTTTAATGTCAGAATGTTCTGAAGATCAGTGAGTTGTGAAAAATTAATCCAATATTTATTTCAATGACTTTGGGGAGAAAGAATCATCATCTGTGATCAGGATCACTTCTCCCATTGGAGTAAACAGACTCAGACCTGCTGCTGCTCTCCTGAAGGGGTGGGGAGGTAGAGAAACCATGTGACACAGATACAGGAAATTACCGTAAGTGTGCCGTCTCCTTTCTCAACTGTCTCTGGCTAAACTCTATCCTCACTCCATCTTCACTACCTTCTATCGAAGCGCCATTGAGGGCTTGTTTACGAACTCCACACAGTTTGGGTCCTGTGCCCCAGTGGACCACACAGCTGTGGAGAGGGTCATAAGAGCCTCTGAGTGCCTCATCAGAGCCCCTCTCCTTGCCATCCAGGTTCACATCCCTCCCACAGCCTCCATACCCTCCTCCCACCTTCACCCTCCCTTCTAACAAGAGGTTACATAGACTGGAAGCCACAACTTCCCAAGAGGAAAAGCTTTTTACCGACACCCTGCTACCTCCCCACCCCCACCACATCTAATAGACACTTAGAAAAGGACTCTGCCACACAATACTCCTTCATTTCCTTAACACACACACACACACACACACACACACACACACACACACAATTACTGGATCAACCGATCCTTTGCACTGCTGCACTTTTATACATTCTGTTTAAAATGCATGTGCATATCTTTGGCACAGTCCATCGCTTCATAGCTTCAACTGCCTGCTCATCCTCCTCAATTATTTTCATCCTTTATTTCTCATACACCCTTTCTTCTTGAGGACCCACACAAATCTCTCTCATTTTATTTTATAGTATTGCTTTTCTTGTTAAACACTGCTACTATTTGTATATGCTAATTTTTAATTTTAAATTCATACATTTTTTAACTCTTAAGTTTACACCTTCATGTCATCAGCATTGCACTGTACTGTGCTATAAAAAGTATAAATACAACTGTCGTGAAAAGACAATTAATGTCCTTGTATCCTTGTATTCAATGAAACACAAAGGAAAGTTTTGTACCAACAAGCAGATTAGTGCTCGGAGATGTGAACACACAAACAGACAGTATCCTGTAATGGGAAACCTTCCATCTTACAACCTTTCCATAGTGTGCTCTGGTGTGGAGTCTTTCACCTATTAAGTGTGCAATAAATCAAGACTGTTGGATTGATTGCCATTAAATTTTGTGCATTCATGGTGACCAGAGGATGAATCATGCTGACTTTGGTAATTCCCTGACTGTTTATTTAAAGTCACTTGCAGGTAAAGGTTGTTGCATATCCAGTTAAATATCTCATATCTACGACATACAGTAGACAAACCATGGTACAGATGGTCATATACCCCGGAGGATGAAGTCTAATGATTTTGATTATCTCCTAACTATCTGTTTAGCGCCACTGTGAGGTTGACATTTGTGATGTTCCCCTGAGGATGAACCTTTGGCGATCCTTGTCGTTCTTTTGGGGCTATCACCAAGTCAAACTGTCACTTGTAAAATACTTTGGTTTAAGATCAAATACCTGCCAAGCTAATGACATTTCCATTGGCCTCAGCTGTACTTTGTGTTTAGAGCTAATTAGCAAATATTAGCATTATGACATTTTAAACTTGGATGGTGAATATGGTAAATGTTTCCTGCTAAATATCAGCATATTTAGATTGTGACTGTGATACAGTGACCGGATTCGTGACATTAAAACCAGAGACATAACAAACAGTGTATGTGCAACAACGTATAACCTCATGTGTGCAGCTGTCAGTGGAAATATCCTGCAGAGATTCAACTGCAGGCTCAACCACGTCACTCAGAGCAGAGCGCCCGTCCGCCGAGTTGCGAACACACCTGGAAGCGTCGCATACAAGCTGTCAAACAACTGCGGGCGAGGTGATTGCATCACCTTGTCAACGGAGGGTTTTTATCACTGATTTTCAAAGCAACTGGAGCAGCCGTCTTGGTGCTGCCCACTCGGTCTGAGGATAAATCAGGTTAGCAGTGGATTAGGCTGAGGCACCTTGTTTGTGTAATGTACTTTATTTTTCTCAGAAAGCCGTGGCTGGTGTCAGGAGGCATTAGTGCACAACTGTCAATCTTCTTCTCTGTCTCTCTCCTGCAGCTGCCAGTGCTCACTCTCTCTCCCTGTCAGACTCTCTCCTCTGAGATTTGGTGAGGCTGTAGGATGATAGTTACTTCAAGTGTACGTCTCAGCTTTTGAGAGCTGATACGGGGAGAAGTGAACGCTGCGACAGGGAAACACTTTGATCTGCTCGCGTCGTAATCCAGGCTGTAAGGTGCTGGCTCTGGGAAGTGACAAATTGTGAGCTGCTAATCATGTCATCAGGGCGGCTTGATGGGAAGCAGCTCTTTTCACATTTAGCTAGTTGTCTGCATTACACAGACAACATATTTTTTGTGTTTTCCAAAGCCTCTGAGAGCTGAAAGACAAAGCCACAACTCCACGGAGGACCTGGAGGCTGCTGCTGTTACTTGCCCTCTCTTCCATCTGAGAAGCATTTAATAATTTTTCTGCTCTGTGTTTTAGGGAGACTGTGTTGATGTGAAGCCATTCTGAAACTGGAACAAATGTAAATTGAGAGTGCACTGGCTCAGATGCTGTTTATCTAATGAATTCATGTAATGCAGAAGTGATTCTTTCTCTGCCAAAGCAACTGTCGGCGTATGCCAACACAACCATAAAGTTACTTTCCTTTAAATCCCATTCCAGCATCGCCAGGTCGTTTACACAGAGATGTTTGCTTTAGTCAGAAATGGCTGTGAAATCATCTGCAATTATGCCACATAAGCCGCCTCTGAAATGGCTGGATAAGTGGAACCCATTTCATGTCAAAGCCATTCACTGTGCCGACTTTTATCTAATGATATTATATTTCAGGATGTGGTGCTTATCGCTGTGCTGTTTTCTACGTTGCATTTCCCAGAATGCACTTGTCAGAGTGTTTATCGTAGTGGCAAAAAGAATAAAGTGAGTGAACTCATTTGGAATTAGCTGCATTTATGTGTAAATTACAATCATGAACAATCACAGTCACTAAAGCAAACACAGTCTATTTTAACTAACCAGATTGGAGATTTGCATGAAGCTGAAAGCGTCACAGAGTCATCTCAAAGAGCTCAGATCTTCATCAGTCCACAGTCACACAAACTGTCTATAAATGGAGATGATTCAGTTCTGAGGCTACTCCCAATAGAAGTGAGCATCATACACAGATGATGAAGCGTGGAGTCCTGCCATGGACACCACAGAGGAAGCTGCTGCTCTCTGTTGTGCTGTGTTGTGACATCCTCCTCATCCATCTCCCCCATTTCACCATGCCGATACTCACTAGCAACTGCCTCAGTCCTCCTTGCCTGAATTCACAATTGGGTCGTGGATGTGAATCTCGCAGCAGCTGCCAGGTAAGAAGGTAAACTTTTGTATTTCTCCTGTTTGTCCTGGTCACTGTTGTACCTGTTTTCATACGTTTACGGACAAAGGATTGGACATAACCAGGAGGAAAACAGACAAGTAGTAAAAGGAAAAACATGAGGTTTTATTTGAAACTATGAAATTCTAAATTAGAAGTAGATCTTCAAAGAAAACTGAAATAAATTGTGTCCCGGGAAAGAAATTTTAGTTTTCCAGGACACGTGACAGTAGGTCAAAAAAGAGATCAATCCTGGGAAACCCAGGAGAGATGGTAACCCCTAGCCACGTCACGTGATCCAGTGATTCGGTGTCTCGCCTATTTTTCACACATGATGCGACTCAAAGCTAAAATAGACAGAGAAAAGATGATGTTGATGTCATATTGACATCATACCAGCAACATCACATAACACAGACACCTTCCACTAAAGCTGTCCTTGTTTAGGCTGAATCTGAATATGGCAGACATGAAAAAAAATTGAAGTAAAATGTTACCATTTAAGCAGCTGCATGTGGAGACTTTTTAGTGAGATTTTCCATCAAAAATAAACCAGAAATGAATTCATAATAAACTCTGGCAGGCGCAGCAACGCGGCAGAGACGTAGCAGGAGTGAACACACACGCGCACGTGATTTGCCGCAGCAGTTCAGCGACGTCAGCGGCTGCGCACACGACGCAAGGAACGTGATACTCTACAGCTGCTTCTGCTTTAAAATGCATCAAGTTTCTAAAAGACTGATAAGCTGGGGAAACAACGCCCTCCTGTTCAACTGCCAAAATCCAGATTAGAGAGGAGGAGATAAAACTCATGATACGCTCACAGCGGTTCACCTGTACAAACAGCTGGGAGTGATTTTTCAGATTGTCACACCGCCTCATCTCACTGCTGCAGGTTGTTGAGGTGATATTCAACCTGAGAACAAGACAGCACATCCTGAAGGTTGGAAAAAAAAAAACTCCCACCACCTCTTCTGTATCTCTTTCTGTTTGAAAAAAACAAACAAACAATCAAACAAAAATCCCTTCATGTTTTTTTATTCACAGCTGAAAGAATTAAACATTAACTAATGATATTAGTCTGTAGAGGACAGTGATCTTTGTAGTAATGCAAAAGCACAAGGTTTCCACCAAGGACCAAAATGTGATCTTAACTTGAGTTGGTGCTTTTCAGTTCAGAGTTTTCTTGTAAACGAAGTAACAAAAGTTATATTTACATTCAGTGATACTCACCAAACTTACACAAGTGTGTGTTTGGGCTCTAACAAATGTGTCGAATGTCCTTCCAAAAAACATTTGCAAAGATCATATCTTTTATTTCAAACCCGTCATTATTTACATAACTAACTTAACTCTAGATGAACGCTAATGTTGCTCAGTGGCTGCTGGGCATAACCTGTCAGATGTGTTTTTAGCCTGTTGAGACCTCCAAGTGGCCAAATAACAAAGTGATTAAAGCAGGTTTAATATTGCTAATGACGTACTACATAAGAAGCATAACTCTGAATAATTACAACCTTGGCTATATTTTTGTAGTTTTTGCCATCGTTCATTTTTGTATTACAAAACTGAACTCAGTTAATGCCTGAGATCGGGACACATGACAACATGGCTAAAAAAAAAAAGAAAAGACTTGAAAAAGAACCAGATAATCTAACAGGTTGTGAAGAAAGGTTAGCCAATCGTGGTTCAGCAGTACAGTTGACAGACCTGCTTCCTGGTTCAGTGTACCACAGTTGTCCTGTGCAGTGAGGGATTATCAGCAGTGGGTAGAATAATCTGGATGAACTGTCTCGCGTCTCTTCCCCACAGGACTGGCAGCGATGTTGCTGTGTTTCCATATATTTAAATATACTTTGATGGTTACAGCGTTATCATAGCTGTTAAAAATGATTATGAACTAGAATCATCTTAAAAGCTCAAATATGCTAATTAATACGCTAGCTTTGTTGCTCGTTAGTAACACCAAGCTTCTCAAGTTACCTCTGATCTCTGAAATGAGCCTCTTATTAAAAGTCAAGTGGTCATCCACCAACCATTAACATCATTTAAGACATTTGATCACACTGACAACACTGTCCCTCTGCAGTCGCCAACTCAAGGCAACACGAAGCCACAAAAATGATTGATGTTTTCAATCAAGCTGTGGTGGATTCTTTTTTTGGCTGTAGGCAAAGATGCTGTCAGGGGAGGGGAGGATGTGTTTGCGAGGTCTCTGGAGGCTGGCGGCAGATTCCCTGGGACTGTGGATGCTGGCTGCGTGACAAGGACAGGGGAAGGCTCCCCGAGGAGCGCACAGGAAATGAAATATGGATCGACTAAATCTATTTACTGTCAGTACACTTTAACAAAGTAAGATATCAAAGCAGCGGGGCGCCATGGTCGTCCTCCTCAAGAACATGGTGTTCAGAGTGGCGTTCGTCACATCATAGGGCCATGACACAAAGATACTTCACTGCTCTATACACGAGGGACCAGGATTACTTGGGGTGACACTGATAAAGGAAGACTAAATAACCTGTAATCTACAGTTTGGTCACAGGAGCTTCATTAGACAAGGCTGGAACATCACACTAGGACATTTCTTTAAAAGTAAAGGAGCTATATATAGGTTTTGCAAACTTCATTCTTTTACTCACCAACATCTGTCTCCAGAGGTGGAAGAAACACCAATGTTAACTCTTGTCTCTATCACGTCTTCTACTGAAGTTAGCATGCTAACCAGCTAGCCCCAGCCCAGTCAGACTGTCTCGTCACTTCCTGATACTGAGTCGCTGTAGTGTTCGGTCTGCCCTGAGGAAGTAGCTGCTCAGATGGTGTACCTATAGCCTCTTGTAATGTAAACACAACGACGGCTGAAGGTCTCAGTAAGTAAACAGCTGCTAATGCTAATGTTAGCTATGGAGCAATAGCAAAACTTGCATATAGCTCCTTTAAATAACTAGGAAAACAGGAGAAGTCTGTTTATTCACAGCAGCAAATACATCAAGAGGAAATCAACAGGGGCCCATTTACTGTACAAGTGTAGAGGTTTCACAAAGTAAAATATTCAGTGTCCAGCAGACAACTGTTGGCTACTACATCATCATATGAGCTGACAGTTTCACCTGAAAGCAAAATATCCCAAATCAGTTTCCTCTCTATTAAGGTGTTATGTAGCTAAAGCAGTTTATACCAAGTCCTCAGACCTAAACCACCATACAGGTTGTTTGTCGCTACCCTCGGCTACAACCCACAGGAGCGTCAAGTGTACGTACGGACCTTCATTGTCATGGTAACAATAATAAAGACACAGTTAAGGTTGTGGAATGATCACAGTTGAGATTCATTCAAGGTCAGAGGACCTTTATCGTCATGGTTACAGTAATAAAGAGGGAGTTAAGGTTGTGGAACGACCATAGAAAAAAGAAACAATAGCTGTGTCCCAATTCAGGGGCCACATCCTTCAGAGGACGCAGACCGCGAAGGAATGGCACTTTGTAGCCAACATAGATCATGAAGGTCAAACCAAGATTTGGGCCACTAAGGATCCGCCTGTTGGATCCTTCGTTGCCCAGGAAAAGAAGGACGCATTTCTCAGCTGCGTTTGAAGGCGCCGTCGAAATGGGACAGTCTAGTTGCGCCGCAAGAAAGATGCAACCCCCCTACTCTTTATACTACATCACCTGACTTCCTCCTTTGCACCTTTCATAATTAAAACGACAACTATGGGTGGTATTAGGATGCTGCACAGACGAGCTGTGGATTAATTATTTTACATGCATCCTGCATCTGTGCACCATTCAGGATTTAGCAACATTAGAATAAAAATGTGATGACAGCTGATGAATTATTTGTTTGTGTTTGTCAAATCAGTCAAATCTGATCAAAGCTCCTCCACACGGTCCTGATGAAGCAGAATAGTTTTTCTCTATTTTCACTGTTAATAAATAATATATATATTTTTTTTTTTAGTTTTTTCAAACTTTAACTTTTTCTTGTTTTGTCATAAATATTTAATATTATGGAAAATACTTAAGAACTTGAAGTCCTTTACTATTTCACTTTATAGACACAGTGCACATTCATTAATAAGTGCATGCTGAAATTACTGAAAACAAATTAATTATTACTAAATAATACATACATAAGAACAGGAGAAATGTGTATGTGTGTGTGTGTGTGTGTGTGTGTGTGTGTGTGGGGGGGGGGCATCACAGTTCGATTTTCCCAGTGACTGTGGCCCCTGTAGTAATATCACATTATAGAGCTTTGGTCATGTAGGAACCATCTGACTGGTGTTTATCTGGTATCAGATGCTAATGAATATGGATGAAATGAGATTGACAGAATAGCTGAACTAATCTTTTTAACTCTGTCTTTCATTTATTTGACATGTTGCGAGTCACATATGAAAACTGGTGGATGAACTTTTGATTTCCTGGCAGTGTGGCTGCAACAGCTTTATGGATTAGAAGCTTTTGTGTGCTCGAGCCTCCCTTCATTATGCAACAGGATGCGGTTTGGCATGAGAGATAGCCGAGACATTGGCAGGCCAGACCGCTCGCTGCTCATCTTCTGGCTGACCCCCCCCCCCCTCTGCATATCAGTATATTTCCACCACCCATCGGTATGCATGCGGGCCGACCGGGCATAATCATCGCCTCAGTCTCATATTGGCGTGTGCATGTCTCCTTCCCGTGATGCCAAAGCCCCCGCTTCAGCAGCATCAGGGCAGGGAAAATAAGCAGAGAGTCGACAAACAATGAATATTTTACGACACCTTAAAAAAAAACATTTTTCTTTGAGGGACCTTGAAAATGTTCCAGTTCTAAGGTCAAATTCTTCAATTTGACAAGTAAATCAAATTGCTCATCATCAGTTGTTATGAAGAAGATGCACTCCTACAAATACAATGATATAAATAGTCCAGAGAGAGAAAACTCCTGCTGGAGAGGGGCTGTGCTGAAGTTCACGGCCTGTAATTATACTATTCCTTTCTGCAGAGGAATGGCCTGAATTCCTCTCAGAACTGTTGATCTTGTGAGTTGTCACTGCAAAGTTAATTTCCCCAGGGACTGCCATATAAATTGCATGCCACTGAACAGAGGTAATAGCTGTGGTCTTGGAGATGTGTTTGGCAGCAACTTCCAAGAGGCGCGCGGAGGCACAGTATCTGCGGAGAGAGCTGCACTGATTTTTTTTTTTTCTGTTTGCTCACAACAGCACACTGCTTCCCGCTCATTATTTTGCAATTGGGAACAAGTGTTTTGGCTACATCTTTGTATATTGCCTTGTGGTCTCTCAGCAATTTGTTGTTATTATGTTCATATTTTTAAGAGGTGAGGTAAATTTTGCAGTAATTGAAGCTGATAAAACTCAGTTGACTGGGGGCTTTGGAGAGTTTCAACCTGCAGCGCTGCCACATGAGCAAGTTTATACAGGTAGTTTACAGCAACCCCCCCTCCACCCCCCAACATAATCCTCACTGTAGTAAAAAAGCAAACAGATTCAATACCATGTGAATTATTTATAAAATCCCATGTAGAAAGTAGGTTGGGGCAATATTTTCAAGTTTTACCTCGTGCTACTGTGAGATAGTCACTGACTAATATTCTCCAGCCTTCCCTCCACACAGATGATCCGCTGGCACTGGTCTGACATCAGTGATACAGGATATATAAACCTAACTGATTATTATCATTCTGGAGGCTACAGTTAGCTTCACTTCATAACAGTGGAGATGTTCATATATGTCAATATGCTGGCAGTTTATAATACTATTGTTCTGAAGGGTTTGTGAAACTGCATCATTATCATGCGGCAGCCTCCAGGGCTGAAAAATGAAGCCAAAGTGGAAGAGCTAAAAATACCGATAACTGATCAGATCGGTTGATCAACAGTTAGATGCATTTCAGTCGCTCCCATTACTCCAAGAGTTTCAGAACCATTCTCCATTATGGAACAATGATATATTAAAATCCTCAATGGTCTAACAGGAAAATGTTTGTTCGTTGTGATTTGCTTTATGATGATGATTTGCCATCTGCTCATGATCTGTATGTTAGCCTGCTAGATTCATTATCGTCTGCTGTTCTCTGAGGCTTGTTCCATTGAATCTCTCACTCTCGGGCCAGTCTCTTTTTTCCTGCTTTTTCCCTTTCATACCTCAACCTGCCTCATTTTTATTAGTTTCTCAGACTGATGTATTTAAATGCAATTTAAACAGCTTTAAATCAGGAGCCCATATGGAAGAACGCTGTCCTTTCTTCTGTAAAGCCCTCTCATCTGAATTCAGTATTAACTGACAGATTTTATATGATTTACTCTCAACATCGGAGGATACTGCTGATAAATGTGTGGTATGTGGGTGTAATAGGAACAATCATGTATCTCGGGACTGCCTGTATGATCTTTGCAATAAATCACTTATTCTATCTGAAAACTTAAGACTTGGAGCTTTTACGCTGAGCTCTTTTTTCTATCTTAAATCAGTTCCAAATAAATGTGTATTAAGGAGTTGGTTTCACAGTAGAATTAAATAGAGAACAATTAGGCTTCATTATTATTTAGATAAATAATGTTTTATTGCTTTACAGCCACTTCACGACGCTCGTAGCTCCACTGGGACGACAGTTTAAAAAGCCACAGCTCACTGAGGCCGTGGTTGCAGATTTAGTGGTAAACTCTGATTACCTGATTGGAGTTATCAGTGTTTATGGGTAAATGTTTGACATCACCTACTTCACAGTTAAATCAGCTGGCTTGCTGAAGTTGCATGAGGTTGGTATACATGCAACTAACAATTGTTGTTAAGTCTGGGGATTTGTTTTTCTATATGTTGGTCTTTGAAATGTCAATAAGGACGTGGAGTTAGAGCCGGGGATTATTTAGCATCTATTTCCTTTTCGGATCTTTTCTTCAACTGTGGACGTCTGTGGCGGGTTTCTCTATTTTATGTTTGAAAATACATAATTACTCCACTAACACGTAATTTTCATTTACATTCTCCTGCACTGAAGCTGTTATTGACTTATAACAGCAGAAAATGTGCAACTTAAAAACTTGGAAATGAAAATGCAAAGTGGAATTTTTGTATTTGAATGAGAGTTTAGCTTATTTCCTATATAAATGAAAAGGAAATTTACCCTGTTCAGTCATTTTGATAAATAAAATCATTTTTCAGTCACAGCAGACACAAACTGTTCAAATTCAAAAGCCTTAGACTTACACACACAACCTGCCTTTGATGCATACGTTTTTTTCTCCTTTACAGTTTATTATGTTGTAGCTACTTCAGAAAACTAGATAAATAATCTGAAGGTCTACCTACACTCCGGGGTCTTCATCAGAAGATATTGGATACTGTGAAATGATTAAAAAAAACTGATATTTATTTTATGTTTGCAGGATGTAAAACGGTGATAAAAACTGAGCAGATAAATAATTCCAGGATGTGAATTTAAACTTAAACGCCGTGCCTACGTGCCCGCTTGGACTTCCTTAATAATGCAAAATAGCAAATTGGATTTTTCTTGACTTTCACATAATTAGAGGATCGCAGAGGGAAAGGAGAGCCATATGGTGCCATTCATAATTCATGGCCTTTTGATAGAAGTGGCCCTCGTGTGATGCTGTAATGTGCAGTGTGAAAGGAATCAATCAAGTGGGTCTTATTCGGGTTCCTCCTCCTCACTGTTGTATTTTTGGAACTGGCAGCTGCTATATCTCTTCATCTATGGTTAGATGATGGTTATATGAGCAAACATGACACCATCACCCTGCAGAGCGTCCCATCACTGCGAACTGTACACGTGCTGGGAAACATTCATTGCAGCCACTGAACAGGCTTTCCACATAGGTGATGTTTGATTTTACATGTTGTAATTTGTGTAACCTTCTGGATATGAGCAGGAAGATGTGTCATCGATACTACATACAATAAACCATTATCCCAAATTAAATAAAGTATTTCCAACACTTTTCAAATCAGAGAAATCGGTGATTTTAATCATGGATAACGCTGCGTTTCATTTGGTCACCTGACAGTGACATCATAACTCAAAATGGACTTTTGTCCAGTTTTATGTCACATTTTTATGACACACTTTTTACTCCTTGTTCGTTTTCAGCAGATATTTTAACCAGATGAAGGATTTTGGTCATCAGACTATGGAGGAGCAGGGATGTCACAGGAAAAGTAATAAAGTATTTCCTTAATTTGATATTTTAATAGATGTTAAAATAGGAATTATAAAAATCATTTATGAATGAACTATTAATCGATTAATAAGTTCAGATTTAAAAGTGACAGAAATCTGGGCCTTCAGTGCTGGTTAGCCCAACCTGTTAGCTCTCCACCAGTCAGAGAGCTTGTTCCGTCCAATGGCCAATTGGAATTGTTTAGCCTGGTTAACCAGCACTGAAGGCCTAGAGTGTCATGGAATGGCTAAAAGGTGAAGCTAAATGACTAAGCTAATCAATTAGCTAATGGAAAAAGGAAAAGCAGCTGGAAAAAGGAAATGGAAATTGAAGCGGGAATCCAGGAATGTATTCCCATTTTTAAAATGCGTCAAATTCTATTATTTATTCATTAATTGATAAATAGATTTCTAAATGGTGTACTTAATAAATGTTAGGTGTCCTGTCCTGTGTCCGCTGAAGAGCATCGGGGAAACACTGACTTTAAATGTGAAACTGGTTTCTGGGTGTTTCTACTGGTTTTAATCCCCTGGTGTGTTTGTTATGGAGAGGAGGACACCTCTGTGGAGAATTCAGCTGCTGGTAAAAACCTGCTGAACGTCTGGTTCATAAGTTATCAGAGAAACAATCAGAACAAAGGTTAACATCAGTCTCAGCTCCAACTCTTCCCTGAGTCTCTGTCCTCTGTACAACATTGCTAACACACTGACTCCCCCCATGAGCCATGCTACTTCACCCACCGCCATCTTTTGTTATTGTTTTGATGGAGAACCCTAGTGTCAGAAGTTACAGACTGTGTGTTTGAGTCCCAGAGGTTCTAATGGTTTCTTCCACTGATATAATATCCTGGTCTTTCCAACGTCACCAGTGATCTCTTTATGCTTTGGCTGCTCAATAACTCACCATCACGGTGGAGAACGCCATCCGTCACAGAGCTCGCTAATTTCCCCCTGGATGTAATAAAGCTTCTTTTATGAAACTAAGAGCTTTTCTGTCTCAGTCTCTTTCTGCCTGTGTCAAGATTCATCGTTTATTTTGTCATGTCCACAGACAGACACATCCATGGGAACATGCCTGCACACATCAGGGCCTGTGTTTATCAAGTGTCTCGGAGTGGTTCATACAAGGTCCCACCTTTAGGACCAGAAGTAAAAGCTTTCTTAAGGAAACATCCATATCTGTATGTTTCAACCCTGTTTCCTACCACCTTACAATAAGACTGCCCTTGTAAAGGATTTATAAATAATATAATATATAATTAAGTTATTAATTCAGTGTTTAACACTTTATAAAATCATAAATAAACTATTATAAAGGTGTTATAATGCAGTTTTCATACATTGATGCAGGCTGAAATTTGGCAAGATCAAGTTAATGCTTAATTTTACTAATGAGTTACGACCATTTATAACTGGTAAAGGAGCCTTATAGTAACTCATTAATAAATGATCATGTGTTTTACCAATTATAATTGTTGGGCCTTGGTAGGTAAACAGCTGCTAATGCTAATGTTAGCTATGTAACAATAGCAAAACTTGCCTGAAGCTTATACTGTAGCTCCTCTAATAAATGATGATGTGTTTCACACTTTACCATAAGGCCTTTCACCAGTTACAAATGTTTGTAACTGATAATAAATGGTTGTAAAATGAGATGAAGAAACATGAAGATGGATGGAGGGAGAATCACAGAGATGTGAACAGTGGGACAAAGAATGGATGAGCAGTTCACCAGGTAAAGGAAGGTTCCCACCTGTGTTCTAGCTGGAGTGCTGAAGTCCTGAAGAAGAGAGCAACCAGCAGAAAGCATCTCCATGTTAATCTCTGATCAACAGCTGAGATTAGAATGAGGATGGCTGCTGAGAGCATGACAATGTAAACAACCTTAGAAGATGAATCTGGTCATGTGATATGATCATGTGATCTGCCAGAATTTGATCTGGCAGATGAAAGTGTTTGAGCATTAAGATGCTGATCATCGCTAGAAACTGAACAAACATGTGATGAAGCAGCAGCTACAAATGCTGATGATGGAGAAAACAAAGAAAGCTCAGTAACTAATGAGAGATGAGGCTGAACAGTACAGAGACATGTGGGCTCACTATTTAGCTGTTTTTATCTGATGTGTTATAAATGATTTATAAAGTGTAAAGAGTCATGCAGACACATGACTCGGTTGGAGTGTTGGTATTCATTAGGAAACTAATTTAATTGGGTTGAAGGTGGGTGAAGGGCGAGGGTGGAGTCAGGCTGGCTGTTAGTGGAGGGGGAGAGATGGCTGAAACACTGAGGAGGCAGCGTGGGCTGGAGTTCTGGTCTTGCTCAAGGGCTCACCGAGGAACAGGAGAGAACCAGGTTAGCGAGGAGCACGAGGGAACACACGAGAGAGAGCTCAGGAAGATACTTGGTGGCCTGGAGAGCTGCTAACACTGAAGCCCACTGAAGAATCTAGTGTGGAGTGAAGGGTGAGGTGGAGATGACACACACACACACACATACAGTCAAACACGGGAGGAGGAGACACAAGGGAAGGGAGAAAAAAGCACTCAGCCTCAGTAGTGACTCCAGCTTTATTAAACTGTCTGTGGTTCTGTTCAGACTCTTGGTTCAGGTTAGAGAAAGATCCTGGTCTGCTTTAAAACAGAAAACATTCACAACCTGTTTATTTACATTTTAACCTGAACCTCCATCTTTCCTGAACCTGAACCAAAGAGTTGTTGTTGTCTAAACCACAGACGTGACTCTGGATATGAAGTGTTTTATTTCTGCAGTGAGAAATAAAACTTGAGATATACACCATAACAATACGAACGTGTCCCTCATACTGTGTAGTCATTTATTTCAAATAATCACAGGGATCAAATATTTAAGATATAAAACCTTATATTGGATTTTACCAGTTGTAATTAAGTTGAACTATGTAAAAAGAATAGAACACAGAACACGGAGGAAGAAATCTTATTTACTGAATGTTTTCCAGAGCTTAATGTTAATCTACTTTCACTGAGGACTGTTGAGACATGCACATTATCTTTATGCAGCAGTGTCAGAGCGATCACTTTGATTTGATGCTGCCAAAAATTGTTGGTTGTGATGAACTGAGCGGTCATTGTCGCCCTGCTTCTTTTTCCTTGTCTACATAAAGTGAAAGGTTGTGAGGGAGTTGGCTTCTGCAGTGAAAAGATTTCAGTTTTGTCACTGCAGTTTTCTCAGTTTCCGGGAGTTAAAAGCTGAAGCCGACACTGAAGAAGCAAAACCTGCAGTTCCTCTAATGACCACTAGAGTCTGGCTCCAACAGTGAGTCAATCCCCATAGACTCCCATGTTAAAATGTCCAACTTTACAGCAGAAATAAACATGTTTACAGCCTGGAACAGAAACAGTTTGGGTCTCTTTCCTCCTTCATGACAACTGTTTATATAACTCACCTGTTTACATTTTATTAAGGCTTAAAGTTATGGAGAATTAACTTTGTCAGACGACGTTGTGGTTATAATATCAGGATTTTAGCAGCAGCTTGGAAGTTTACATGTAGTCTTAATTGGCCATGTTTCAGTCACCGTTTCAAACTTGTTCCGTTGCCGTGACAATAGAAGCAGAAAAACGTGAATAAGAACAGCTTTATTGTGAATTCAGTTGTATGAAAATGTTGTATATGTTAACACAGAGAGGAGAGAGAAGAGAAACCAGCTGGCACCAGACTGAAACCAGCTGACACTAGGTCCAGCCTTGTTCTAGGTTTTGACTCAGTCATGTTTTAATGAGCTCAGTACCTCTCTTTCCACAGACGGTCTCTGCCTGAACAAAATCTCCTTCAGTTAAAAGCATCGGTAAAATATTTATTCTTTGTGGTCAGAGTTCAACAAAATTGACATCACTTTCAGACAGGTTGATTTCCCACTCTGAGATGCCTAATACTGTAAAAAAAATACTACAGTATGGTCTAATAGCACTCTGCAGGCCCTTTCACCACCTTTATACACGTGCACCGAAGCTCACTGCCACTCCTGCCGGCCTCGGCACAAAACACAACAGCTTGAGATTCATAGCTTGTCTTTGGCTTTGTGGCATGTTCACAAATCTTTTCAATTAAAGCTTTGTTAGTGTCCAGGCTGGCCTACTTCCCTCAGACACACGCTGCCCTTTAGTGCAGAGCTATATAAAGGCCAGCTTGATTAGGACTTTTTTTTAAACCTTGTTTGTCTTGCATGTGCTGAAACAAAAATGCCCTGAATCGCTGATGGCAGCACTTGCTCTCTCTTATGAACATCCGGAAAATGTTTCTGCAGCTGTTTTTGATTTTTTTTTTTTTTTTTTTTTTTTTTTTTTTTTTTCTTCAGGGAACGTGGGCAGAACAAACACCAGCACACACCATCTAAAGTGATCGTCTCCCTGAAGGTCACACAGATGATTTTTATAAGCTATTAAGATTTTATGGTTGATAGAAGTCCTCCTCAGAGGATTTCAGCAGGGACCTTTTAGAGCCAGCTGATTGCTATCGTGGCCTCTTAGCACACACAACCTCCATCATGCACAAGCTGGGATCAAATAAAAGTTTCTGCCTCATTTTAACTTCTGCACAAAACTTAGATATAGAACAGAGATAAGCGGAACAATGTGAAATGTGAAGTTTAGGAACATTTACCTACACACTCGCACTGTGCTGCACTATTGATAAGTGATTTCTGTTCTCTGACCACAGCAGCCAATCAGATTGCACAAAGAATTTACACATAGAAAATGCAAAAATGGAGGGAAGTTCACTTCAGGTTTTTCTACATTTCACTGACATCAGGAGCAAACTTTTCAACACAGTGTCTGAGAAACACAAATAAGTCAATATCATGAAAGCTTCATCATCTCAGGTGTTCACACTGTAAGACTTGACTCTGGTGTCCTGTTCAGATCCAATGGTTTCCTTTTTTACACAAAACATCACACACAGGATTTTACTGCAGGATGAAATGACATGCTGTATGGAGTCATGATGCAGTTCCAGGTGCTTAAAGCTTGGTTATTGTGTAGAGTACAGTATAGTTTACTGCAAATTGAAGGGGTGGTCTGACAATGGCACATATCTGTAGCCTCTTGACAATGAAATTCATGTATTTCTTGTAAAACAAAGCAAAGAAATATCCATCCTGCCCCTCAATGACCAACCTGAGGCTGTGTGCATTCTGATAATGTTAGCTCTCTGTTACAGTTCAGAGCCAGGTGTGCAGCTCTATTCTGGACTAAGTAGTTTTTCCTGTTTGGTAAGCAGAGACTGAACTTTTAAATAAATATATCACCTTTTAATGAGCCGATCTGTACGATTCATCTGAAAAGTAGATCAAAGAAAGATCATCCACAACATTAGATATTAGATATTAGATATTAGATATTAGATATTAGATCGACAGATCAGGTGAAGAGTCACAAGACTTGTCATATATCAAATATAATGTACTGCTGTGGAATTATAAACAAAAGAATCATGAAAATCACTGTAATCAAAATCAAATCTACCTCCAGTGTAAATGTTGCTTCACTGAGGTTTCACTGATGTAATATGAAAGCATGATGCATTCCCTTGAGAAAAAAAGAATCAGCTATTTTTCTAAATTCAGAAAAAAAAAAAAAAAATTAAAAAAGACCTTTTCTCAGTAGTGTCTCAGTGCAGAAAACTTTTCTATAAAAGAACCTGTTTTTCTGAGTTAAGGAGATCATTATCGCAGAATTAACAAGATCATTATCTCAAAATTCTGAAATAATTATCTTGTTAATTCAGAAAAAAAAAGCTTTTTTTCTCAAGTGAATGCATCGTGTTTTCATCATGCAGTGTCATTGCTAATATAATAAGTGAGGTCAGGTGTTAGTGGACATGTTAAATAAATAAGAACTCTCCGATTACAAGGAAAGAAAATAGCACTGTAATCATCAGGGTGTCTTTTCTCTTGTGATGAAACGCAGGGCTCAGGACAGCTTTACATCACACCCCCAGTTTGATTTAGAGTAAATATAGAGAATACAGTCGCTCAGTAAGAACAATTGAAAGGAAATGCAAATGCATCTTGAGGCAACAAAGTATTTCAGAAAAATAAATTCCGATCATAAAAATCCATGTGCCTGTTGAAAATGTTCCAGATGCACCACACAGATGCAATCAGAGCCTCTCACACCACCTCCATGTGTCAGAGCAGAGTAATCCATCAGCTTCTCCACTCGCACTGTGAGCACGGGGGAAAAGCTAAGGATCCAGGGACCGGTGTGCAAAACCACCATCCTCAGATTTAGCAGAAAGTTTGAAAACTTAATTGTAAATGGGTCTGAAATTTAATTGTGGGATTTATTTCTCCCGTCTGTGCGACAGCCCACACATCCTCAGATGCCTCGACAGAACAGTCCTGATTGGATGGTTTACCCCTCCAGGACTGCATCCACCTGACCCCCGGGCTCTGTGATTGGTGTGTTGGCTAATCAGAAGTGGCATTCTGATTACATGGATGGTCTGGGGAATAAAAACCCACAGAGGAACCTTGAAGTCACCTTACACCATATGAGCCCACTGAAAAAAAACAACAAAAAAAAAAACAGCTCAGTGTCAAGTTGGATGTATCCATGTTACTCTCCACCTACACATGCACCTGAGATAATCAGTGCAGGTTTGTGGAGGGCTGATGGTGCATGGTGCAGCCTCTGCTTCATTAGGAGATGAAGTCAATGAATCAACAAGCTATTTCTAGCCAGAGGAGCGTTTAATGAGTTCGTGATCTCGTCACAAAGAGATATGAATGTAACTGTGACTGACATTTTCTTCATGTGTAAATTAGATTTGTTCTCACTGATGCAATGCCCTGCAAGCGCTTTCACAGCAGCTCGGATGACTGAATCCATGAGTTGGAAAAGAGTTAGAAAAGTAAACTCGTCATTATCTCCTTTGAACAAACACTTGAGTTGTGAGTTTCTTTTTTTTTCTTTTTTTTCCTACTACACTGTTTCAAGTGCACACAGTCTCTAATAAATCCTGTCATTGCGGTAGGTTTAAAGGAATATTTCAACATTTTGGGAAATAATCTGCAAGCTTTTTCAAGATCGTTTCTCCTGTGTGAGTGTGTGTGTGTGTGTGTGTGTGTGTGTGTGTGCCAGAAAGCTGGAGCAAAGGAACACAAAGACAGCAACATGCAGACACACCCTGTTCATCAGAATTATAAAGATCTGAATATGCATGAGCTCTGCACATCCTGATTTACACTCCCACAGTTAGTTAGAAGAAAATTACCTAAATCACTAATTTGCATGAACTTGTCTGTTTGCTCCACCAGTCTTTCAGCCCTGAGCATGCTCCGTGTGGACACCTGCAGTTCCTCTGGAAGTGTGCTCTGTCCACAGCAATTGTGGTCCAGGCACTAAAGTATAATCCGTTTTTCGGTTTTTAAAAAAACAGGTTAAAAAGGTTAAAACATGTCACATATCACATCACTACATCATGTTACATGTGTGTATGTGTGCACAGATGTGTATGGTCTCTAACACATGGCAGTATGTGTATGTACATAATATTTATGGGTGTGTGTGTTTGTGTGCATGCATGTTCATCATGTCACATACATTTTGCAGACTTCCAATAAAAGAGAAAAAAATATGGTTTACTTGGCAGTAGCATTTGTATTACATACTATAGAATTAGTCAGGGCCACATGTAATGATCACATTCTGTAAATAAAGATGGACGTAGCCTCTGTGACGTCACCTAAAGGTTTCTGAAGAGCGTTTTTTTTAGCTCAGAGTGAGCTGCTCCACTGTCGCCATCTTGGCAGTGTCTGACTCCACCCCTAACTCCCAGCTGATCCAAAATTGGGCAAAGAGGTGGGGCGAGTGAAGTTGAGACTTCAGTGCATGATGATTTGTGGCGAGTGTATGCTCACCCTCCTGTCACTCAGAGGCCCACCCTCAATTATACAAAACTTTAAGCCTTAATGTAAACATGTCATGAATGAGGAAATTAGCTCTAGAGACCAAAACTGTTTTTGTACCAGGCTGTGAACATGTTTATTTCTGCTGTAAAGTTGGACATTTTAACATGGGAGTCTATGGGGATTGACTCACTGTTGGAGTCAGACTCTAGTGGTTGTTAGAGGAACTGCAGGTTTTGCTTCTTCAGTGTTGGATTCAGCTTTCAGCCCCAGAAGTTATCACTTGCCAAAGACATGTTTTATCAAGGTCACAGTGACATTTGACCTTAGACCACCAAATTGTAATCAGTTCATCCTTGAGTCCAAATTAGCCTTTGTACCAAATTTGAAGAAATTCCTTCGAGTTCCTGCGATGGTTCCTGAGATGTTACGTTCAGGAGAATGGGACGGACAGAGGCAGTGTGTTGAACCCATCTCACTTCATGTAATGCTGGGTCAGTCCTCCTGCTGTAGAGCCCTGGGGGCCCTGTGAATGCATAAAGATGCTCCAGTCAACACTTTGAAATCACATTAACTTGTTACTGAAAAATCAGCACTTATCACCAGTGGAACCTTCACTCTGCTCTGCTCTAGAGGACGTGTCAGATAACCCAGCACTCTCTTCACTGTACATGAAGAGACGCTTGTATCTCTGCTGTTATAAGGCAGCCATCCACTACACAACAGTGTAATCTACAGCCTGACTGCTCTCAGGAGATCACACAACTGTTAACATTTTATTACCAAACCTTTGAGGCCACAATGATGGATTCCATTTCATCAGCTCCTGCTTTAACACTTTGGCTCCCTGATGTCTTTTTAAAAGGTACTGCTCAATAGAGAGTATATGAGGTGCATCCACATATAAAATATAACTATTAAAAATGTCCATAAAGAGAGCATCTTCCATGGCTCCTTGCAGCTGACGTCTCTTCTTCTTCTTCTTCTCTTCCTTCTCTGAAGCTGATAAATATTTTATAATTTTCCCTATCATGCCTGAGTGGTGTGAAAATGAAAAGCAATAGCGTCCTGCTCCCGAGGGTTGGGAGAGAGGTTAAGTGAAGCAGAGCCATGGAGCGCTCTATGAGGCCAGCTGATTGGTTGATGATGCAATACAAAAGGCTCCTGGGAAGAGATGAGGAGCGTTAAAGGTAACTCGTCGCTGCACGCCACTGGCTGAGGAGATGTGGTGTTAGGATAAGCGTGACTGCGATCGTTTGGATTCCTCCAGAGGGGATGAGGGATAGGACGTCAGGGTGGAAGCTCTCCAGGTTATACCCACGTCCTGTATTTACATCTTTACATGGATGAATTCACCTCATAAACTCTCTTTCCTGTATGTCTTGTTAGTCTTGGCCGAGCCCTGGGAAAGAAGGTAAATAATTGTAAAACATCATTTTCAAATTGATATATATTGAATCTGCAGTCAGACTGTACCGAATACTTCCAGCTTCCCACTCACACTGTTCCCCAATAACAGGCCATGTTCCCTCCCATCCCTTCTATACAATGACAATCAGGGGAGGGTCAACTTTTCCAAGGCGAAAGGGAACCCAGAGCAGTGCAGGCACAGGCTGTTACAGTCCTTACAGTATCTTGCTTGTTTACAGTAACTAAAGATGTCAAATAAATGTAGTGGAGTACAAAGAACAACATCCCCTTCTTTTAATATTCTTAAATTATTACATTGGTAATGAAATGACAAGCTAACACTGTAAATGAAAGGCCACACGATAAGCTCGCTAATATTAGTTAGCTAAACTGTAACTTAAGGATAAAGTGAGAAACTAGCTAACATTAGCATTCATCAATAGATATATGACTCAGTCTAATTCAGGAACTCTGAAGGTAAGATAGCAAAGTGTATTAAACATGCTATATAGTTAGCTATAGCCAGTAGTGCCCCCAATCTGAATCAATTTAGCTGCTTCAGTTTCAGGATCCTGGTACTGTGCATGCTGGCTCTGACACACTGTCATGGCTTACTGGGATGAAGCTCTTGGTAACATCAGTAGGAACACCTCTGTTTTCCCTGCTATGACAAGTCAATATACCTGTTTTGAATCGGGCCTGTGTGGATTTCTGAGGCAAATTAAAAATTGCACACTAAACACAGTGTAAGAGCTACTGTAATTCAGGCAATTTCACACACATTACTAGCTCATCTGGCGAGATCATGAGTGTAAATCAGTTTAATGTAAGTCTAGTTAAGTGACTACAAAGCGAAGACCTGCATGCATTGGCTATAGCGATGATACATGTATTACCTTGTTTAGTTTTCAACAACCACAGCTCTGAAGTTTTTCTGATGAATTTTAACAGAAAAATCATTGTTTCATCTTGATGAGATGCTCAAATTTAAGTGTCCACTTCAGAAACAGATCCTTGTTTGGTTCGGAAAGTGGATAGAAAAACACCAATATCTTGTTGAAGCTTTTAACAAAGATCAGTGAATGTAAACTTCACGGCAAAATGAATTGGTAGATTGGTGGGACTTGTGTTCTGTACAGAGTAGTAGTGGGTAGAATGAATATAAAATGTTGGATAATGATGGGCATTAAATTTCTGTTTGAATTATCAGTACAAGAGTTGTTGCATTGGAAAAAAAGTGTTCTTTGATGTTCTTTGCAGTTAATAGGACTGACGTTATACCGGTGCCAAACCATATATAAATTCTCCTTCTCATCAGTACTAGGGATTATCAAAAACTTTGTGTTCAATATTTGTAGAGTGAATATTTAACTTTAACAGTCTACAATAATTAAGAGTCATGATATGCACTGTAATACACACTCATTAATTAAGCAGCTTTCTGTTTTATTGTTGGACGTCCCCCAAAGTATTAAAATATTCCAACAGTTATAATACACAAGTGAGAGATAAGACCATGGATCATACAAGGCTCTAATGTCCAAACAGTGAAGATTTTGAGAAGCCTCCCTTTAGCATGTGCTTGCTTTATTCATTAGTTACAAGTCTGGTAACTTTGCCAGAATAATGTAAAACTATAGATAGACTCTCTGTCTCCCTCCTGTCCTGTGGGTGTTTCACCTGCAACATATAACACTCATACAGTAGATGCAGGGGAAGAGAGAAACAAAGAGAGAGACAAAAATATATAAATAACCCAACCGAATATTAAAAAATAAGAAATGTCATGTAAAATGAAAAGGAAACATTTAAGATTCTGCACAACTTCTAAGTCAGCAATCCCATTTTAGCAAATTTGTGTCACTGGCCAACTTAACTCCTTGTACAAAAGGTCAGGTGTCCTTGAGTGGTATTTCTTCCACTGAAGCGTGTGTTTAGGTTAACATTCAGGTTCATTCAAGTAACTCATTGGGGGCTAACTAATAGCAGACTATGGGAAATATATCTATATATAAGATACAATTTTATAATTACAGTTAAGAAGGATATTTAAATGTTAACCCCCAGAACTGTTGCTTTTTTTTTTTTTTTTTTCAAACCAGTCTAATTACATTCTGCCAGGAGTAACATTTCAGTTAAAGCGCTGTGCAAGATTTTCATGATGAATTTTTATTTATTTATTTATTTATTTTTTATTTCTGCAAAATAAAATGTAAATATGTGTTTCCATCAACTCTCTCTGTGAACATAGTATTTAACCACACTGGCAGTGTGGCGCTGGGTGTGGAAATGTTGCTCGGTCAGGACAGCCACTTTAATCTCTACTGAAGTTGGATGGCACCATTAGCAGGACAAAGCTTTCACTTCTCCTGTGAAACATGTCCACATCTACTGGATGGACGTGACATTTAAGAAGCTTAATAGCAAATAAAAAAATGGTGATTGTTGAAGTTGATTGGAATGAACTTGTAATGATGAAAACTTGTTGTTATTAAAAACCAAACCTCAGCGCAGCAGATTTGTGAGTATAATTTGACTCTGATGAAATTAGTGCTCTGGAAACAGACACTGTATTGAATTGGTATTTTAATGTAGGTAATATTTCCCCTCCTTCATCAGTGTTTTTTTGCCCAGCCTTTTTAATTTTCTGCCACTGTTATTTAAGACTGGGCCCATATTTGAATACCTACCTATTACTGTAGAGTAAGACAAGAAACTGATGGTGTTCCTTTTCAAAATGCTCTTTTTCAAAAGTTAGACTGCAAAAGATCATTAAGAAAGTTGGTCCCAGTTGCTACAAGCAGGTTGGCAGATGTTTATGTTGACACATTCAGAATAGTTCAGAATAACAGAGAAATACTGCAGCCTGTTTGCTCATCGGTCATCATGCTGTTGTCCCGTGTTCAATCGATGCCACTTGTCCAGGGCAAAGTCACATCAGCAAGGATCACCCGACACCCAGGACCAGAACTGATGATCAGACAGAGGTGTGCCACCTCGCACGCTGCTGAGTCTTCTGTGGATCTCAGCCTCTATTTGCCAGAGTGTCCCTCAGCTCAGCAAAGCATCTGTCTCGATCAATGAGGCCAATAACCACAGGCTCCAGACAGCTTGTCTGTCTGCCACTGTGTTGTCTCTGACATTCACTCTGCCACGCCGTCTGAAGTTACCAGCCGCTGAAAGCTCCCACTCAGCAGCGGGTCATCCAGCAGAAATCATTATTAAAGGCTGTGGGCTGATAGCATCTCCACAAAATGCAATTATGTGTAGCAAACACATAGTCATGTCTCACAGGGATAGAAGATCAAAAACTAGTGTGTGTATGTGTGTGTGTGTGTGTGTGTAAGTTGATCTCACTTGAAGCAGAATGATGACTTAACACTGTCTTGTACACACTTACAAGTATGATAATAGAGTTGTGCATCATTTGTCTCCTCCAGTTCATAATTAAACTGTAGTAAACAGGAAACAGAGGCAGACATTCACCTGGAAGGTTATGGCTTCTCCTAAACTCCCCCCCACGGCAGAGAAGTAATTCCTTCCTTTATGGTGAATAAAGAAAGCCAGGACTGATGGGAACAACGACAACCTAAGACCTGAAAAAGGCAGCCTGACAGAAATCTGTGATTAAACAAAACCAAGAGCGGGAGAGGTTGTCAGCTCGCAGGGCGGGCATGGAACAGATTCAGCTTTGAAGCAGATGCCAGCTTCTGGGGCCCGTGAGATCCATCAGGCAGACAGGATGGAAGACGGTAAGCTGCTGAGAGGAAGTGAGCACAGCAAAGATAAATGCCTTCATGCTGGCTCTTGGCTCACAGAGGGCCTCCCATTGCTCCCGCAGCAGTGGCTGCACAGCTGGGGAAGGAGGTGGAGGGGAGCCAATGTGAGTACGTTTCTGTCTGCTGAGGTGGAGTAGATGATTTTGTGGAGAAGCTGTAAACCTGTAGAAAGAGTCAAAGGTATAGCGAGGCCTCTGTAGAGTGACTCTCTCTGAGGGCCAGTCCATATGTATACATGTTCCAGACTTAAATGAAACAGGGTTCACATGCACTCCTTTATTTAAGGATAGAACACATATCCAGTTAAATCTATGATAATTAGATCAAACCGTGGAAACAGGCACCTAACAATACCTGAAATTCAAAGGTTTATTGTTAACTACATACATTACATACCACACAGTCATGAGAGCCGGTTTCATCACAGCATTTGATGGTTTTTACAACTGCACTGTCTTAAAGTAATGATGGACTGTTGCTTCTATTAGTCAATCAGTTGTTGACATAATATGGATCAGTACAGTTCATTTACTGTACACCAACACTACCATGACACGACACAACTGTTGGTCTCAAACACTAAGAAGGCAAGAAATTCCACTAATTAACTTTGACGAGGAACACCTGTTCACTGACAAGAATTCCAGGTGACTGCCTCGTGAAGCTCTTGAAGGTGTCCGTATTGTGCAGAGCTGTCATCAAGGGAAATGAAGAATCCACTAGAATTTTGACACTTTTTTGTTTACTACATTATTTCATATGTTATTTCATGGTTCATGGATGTCCTCAGCTCTAAGAGAAGAAGGTTAGAAAATAAAAATAAAGAAACCTATTTCTGGGTGTGTCTTACTTGCCTTTTGAGGCTGCACTGCTGCAGGGGAGCTGGAAGTTCACCAATTTCTTAGTCACTGAAAAAGGCCTGTTTTAAGAAACACACTCGACTCGTAGCGTAAATCAAATGTAGAGTTTCTCACAGTGTCTGCGAGTGAATACATGGCCTGTGTATATGTGTTGTTTTCAATAGTAATTTCAAACATTATAATTTGAACTGCTTGTTTTACAGTGTTGTTGGACTTCACTGTAACCGATCGTTTTGTGACACTGTTTACAGTTAATGTTTTACGATTTATGTCACAAATGATCAGTGTGACGTTTGAAGGAGGAGGAGATGTGGATGAAGCTAACAGTTAGCCTGCCCTGGGTTTGAGGAACATTTTACCAGGAATCAGCCTGTTAACTATCAAACACAGACAACACACAAGATCATGTCGCGGAGGACTAATACTGGTTCAATTAAGAAAATCTAATGAAACCTCAGACATAACGGACACAACAGGCAAATGTTAAATTTTTTTTAATAATGTTCTGACCACGACTGAAACTCTGTGTTTGATGACAGTGCTCATATGTGTGTGATAATTTTAATGCTTCATGAATAGCACCACTTGTTGCGGTACAGTGTGTGGGGTTCAGGGGTCACCCAGAATTAAAAGTCTATTTCAGGTAGAGACGACCGGAAAGACAAGCGGTTAGGGCAGATACGACATGGAAGCAAATGATCTGAGCAGCAGCACCCCCTGTTCGATTTCGGCTGACTGGACTCTTTGCTGCGTGTCATCCCCTACTCTCTATTCCTGCGTTTCCTTCCTCTCTTTCCTGTCCTATCCAATAAGGACATCAAACTGCCCCCCCCACCCCCCTGAAAAAAAAAACCTCTGTCCCAGGTGACATTCTTCTGTGTATCTCGCCACAACACTACTGAAGTAGTGGCAATGTTGGTTTTGGGGATGTTCAGTTTGGTGATCTGTGAGTTTTATTTTAGTGGTGAAGTCCTCGGTTGGAAGAAGTTCGGGAAACACTGGAGTGAAGAATGATTTAGCCTCTCCGCAAGTCAACTGGTCATGTACAAAAGTGAAATTTGTAGACAGTGGAGACTTTCTAAGAAAGAATATTTACAGTTTAAATGGTTGTTTGGAGGAAATTTCCATTTCCCATTTTCAGTGTCAAATAACAGTTTACCTTATTAAAATCCCCAGGAAACAATTAGCAAATTACAGGCATACAAAATAAACACCACTACAGTAAATCTGCGTATTTTCGGTGCAATTTGACAGCAATCAGTTATGACAATTGTTCCCATTTGCATTCCTCAAATTATATGACACCAATTTAAAAAGTGGCGAGAGGAAAACAAAACTTCTCAACAGTCTTGATATAATGATATCACTTCCATTTCTCTGTGGTCGCTCATTTTGATCTTCGCTAAGCTGCAGTCAGCTGAATTTATCCTGAATAAAAAGTTCTTCAACATTAATTTCCACAGACATATTTAACAACTGTGAACTGACTTTTTTCCTATTGATGAAGTTGATTTTTACATATTAAGTTAAGCCGCAGTATACATGTGTGATGCAGTGAGCACAGGCTTATCTGTCCTTGTCGGTCTCACTTTAAATGATCATCTTTGAGTTACTGAGACTTTCGAACATGTTCAATATGATTGTTTTCTTGTTTCACTGATGAGACTTGTGATCCGGTCAGCATTTTATTTCTTCTCAGAAGTTCCTGTTAATGCAGGAGAAGGAGGTTGGTCAGAGACAAGGTTGAATTTTCAACAAACAAACTTTATGTTTTTCCTTTTTAACATTGTTCTGTCTCTTCTGGTGAACAACACCAGAGAGCGTGTGTTTCCAGGTTTTAGATTGAGAAGAAAGCAATATACACTTCTCTCTCTGTCCAAACACCGTGAGCAAATGTCAATAAAGAGTGGACAGTGGTAAAGCTGGAGAGAGCTCGGCTTCTCACTGAAGCAATTAGCTAAGTGCAAAACAAGGCAACCCCAGCAGCACTCTGGAGCTGTTGGCCGCTGGATGAAAGGAAACACTCTCACCTAACATCCTGATCGATATGTGTGTTCTCTGGTTGGCCGTGTCCCACAGCAATTATCACACACACGCACACACACACACACACACACACACTGCGACATCACCGTTTGGGTCGAAGAACATTTGACCCACACCCCTGCAAAGTCAAATAAAAGATCCATTCATCTGCTCTCACTGCAGTGTACTGACACACACACACAGAGTGTACAGTGTGCTGTAACTTGTGATGTAAATACAATTTGTGTTGTTAGGTGATCATATCATCACTGTTCTATTCTATGGAAACAAACTTTTATTTGTTCATCAGATTTAAGAATTCATTCAAAAATAAAAGGTAATTTTAAAAATGTGAATATTTACACTTAGCGATGAAACAGTATAAACATTTTTTATCATGATTATAGTGACCATTATCACAGTCATCAGCTTGTCACAGATGTAAAGGTTTGAGGGGTAAAGGGCTGGACCCAAATGCAGCCAACGCATGGGAGACGGTGCAGACAGGTTTATTAAACTAAAAAGGCCGACATGAACAGACGACGTGAACTGATGAGGACAAACCCAGAACTACACAGACGAACCGACACAGACAAAGGGGAGCACATAGACTATATAGACAAAGGAGGCAAGGGTGATTGAACACAGGTGAAACACATTAGGGCGGGGCAGACAATCACCACACAGAAAACAGGACCAAGACAGGAAGCAAAACACTGAGACACACAAGGAAACAAATTACAAAATAAAACAGGAAGTGCACGGGGAAACAGAGCACAAGACAGTGAAGACTAAACTAGACACTAGAAATACCCAAAACACAAAACTAAATCAAGAAAGTCCAAAAAACCAAAACCCTGGAGCCTCCAGGCTGAGACCATGACACAGCTTTATCACAGTGTTGATAAAATAATCAAAAAGTAATAACACACAACCTGAAATCATTTTACCAAGTTTTATAATGGAATTATGAAATAAACAAAAATAATCAGCAGCACTTATTCTTTACATTAAACAGTAAAATAATAACATGTCCAACACATCTGTGTCACAGATGAGGACAAGGGACCAGTAGCAGTACTGCTGCATGCCCACTCTGTGAACAAAGGAATAGCTAATGTGTTATTATTATTATTATTATTATTATTATTATTATCGTTGTTGTCATTATCATTGTTCCAGGATGACAGAGTGAATCTGCAGCCCCAGAATAAGTTTCAAAACTTATTGACTATGCTGCCGTGACCCTTTTAAGTCAGAACTGTTCCATATTCATATTTGTTAAATAATATTTGATTGTTTGTAGAAATCTGAATTTTGCAGAACTCTCCATACAAGTCGATTCCTTCGTGTGACAAACTGACGATCCTCCATCCTCCTCTCTCTGCCACTGAGATGGTTCATGTCTGCTCTAAGTGCTGCAGCCCATCAGCTCCTCCCTGTAGCTACAGACGCCATCTGACTTCTCTGAGAGATGTCACTGATATTATGATAATAGGTGTGAACCTCCATTTAGCAATGTTCTTTGAAATTAGGGTGTCGTGTGCGTGTGCGTGTGTGTGTGTGTGTGTGTGTGTGTGTGTGTGTGTGTGTGTGTGCGTGTGCGTGTGTGCGTGTCCAAGGTGAGGACAGTGTGCTGTGTTCATCAATCATGCTTTTCAAAACCATTACTGTCTGTTTCTGTAACCTCATAGGAACATGTAGGATGGAGGAGTCAGACACTCAAGGCTGAACATCCAACTTCACCGCACCATGTGTGTTCATGCTATAGTGAGTGTGTGTGTGTGTGTGTGTGTGTGTGTGTGTCGATGTGAGGAGCGGTGTAAGAAGCGTCTCCTGGGTGATGGGTGCATCCACAGTTTGGCTTCAAAGCAAATATCAATTTTTCAGGAGGTGAAAAAAGGAAGATGTCAAGGATTAAGGCTTCACAAAGGTAAAAAGAGAATGTATTGTATTCCACACCTCCCTCAGAGTACATGCACCGCTCTGACATTTTTAGATTTGACTGGTGTTAGCTTCAAATCAAAGCTCAATGAGAAGAAAGTTGCTTTATTTTGTCATCTCTGGAAACAAGTGAATGAATTAGTTTTTTTTAGTTTTTTTCATTTTGGCAGATGCTATTTGCTGCCAGTGTTGACAGTCAATGTGGCTATTCAGGCATGTGCATAAACAGACCTCAGAGGGGGCTGAAGCACCTGCAGCTTTGCCTCCTAGAGAGAACGTGCCCTTTTCTTTCTTATTTTTAAAAATAATTTCATTCATCAAATAAATAAATTACTGTTTGCACAGAGCCTTTCCTGGCTGCCAATATATAAAATCAAAACATCATGAAGATGGCATTTTGAAAAAACAGATTAGTCATTATTTTCCTTGAAATGAAAAGAGAACATATAATCATTATTAGTATCTCCACAAATAACACAGGACATGCAGGTTTGTGGCTCTGTCTTCTCAACACTCCAAGCTCCAAGCACACATTGTACTCATGCTTCACTGTGATTAGCTCAGCTGTTTTGAGATCTATGAGATCAATGATAAAGATGACAATAATTAATCACCCACACCCTCCAATTTCTATTCCACTTCACCGACTGTAGTCCTTTTGCACATGCCGCTGCTGCTGTTAGCACTGCCTGGTCTGCACAGGCCATACAGATACATGCAAATAAACTGAGAAACATAATCATGTTTCATATTTCATTGTTTCGCTCCCCGACATCCTCACATTATTATTACACAGAGGTAGATATGGAGCTCCATGTCGTCCTAATGAAAAGAGCAGGAGATCAGAAAATGCTAGTATGTGTAGTTCTGAAAGGGAATTTCAAAAGACAAAAATATCTTTTTGTTGATGTCTAAGAGTGTTTGGATCTGCAGTATGATCTTAGTTCACATGTAGTGATACTACAGTTATTTTCTTCATAGATTTATTCTTCAAACATTCCCTCATTCTCACTCCGTATTTCTATTTTCTTCCTTTCATCCGTTGCTTCCAGCTCTTTGTGCTGCCGCTCACATGTCCTGCAGTTCTTGAGGAAAAGTGTCGGAGAGGAAGCCTGTGGGCTGTGACCTAGAATTTAAATCAAGAGAAAAACCATATCTGCAACAATCAATATTGTTTCTTTAGCGTGCTCTTTGTTCTTTGCGACAGCACATTGGCAGTCTCAACCAGCCGGCTTTACATAAATGCGGGTTTTTGGAGAACAAAGATGAGAGCTGCTGGGATAAAAAAAAGTGCAGGGGCAATGTGGGAGTGACCCCTGAGGCAAAAGCAACAATTGTTCTACATGGCACTGCGTTTTACAGATTTATGGCCAAAACGCAGCTGGATTGTGACCTACATGCAAGTAAAAAAAAAAAAAACACACTGCAATCTCAATCAAATAAGTCAAAAAGAGATGGAACTTAAATGATCCCTGTGGAGGAGCTCCACAGCAGCACAAGTAATAAGATTCAACGGATGAATCATCGAATAAATTAAGCAACAAATGTGTTAAAAAAATGACAAAACTAATAAGACCAATATATAACTAAAACATTCCTTTTAACTCCGGGAAATAAACAGGCAAACTCTGAATTTTAACTCATATCTGTTCGAGGGGAAAACTAAGGAAAATAAAGTATGTAGATTTGTAGAAATGCATCACATGAAAAACTGCGGTTCATCCGTATCATCAGTAAAGTCAACAGAGGACAGCAGCTGTGTAATGCTCTAAACACCATCCACATTATCACAGAGCGCCTGCACAGATGCGTGTGGCATATGTACAGACTCTAATGACACCAACATCACCGGCTCTTCCTGCTTTTGTAAAGCTGGAGGAAGCTATTTGCCATATGTCCAGAAAAATGTCAGTTTGTCTCCGTGTCTCTGCAGAACAGGCACATGGGACATGTAGTTGTCTAGTTTCATGGTGGTAAACTGCCTGAATTGGCTGATAATGAACAAACGAATAGTTTCTACTGAGATGCTTTGAGGGTCGGTATGTAGTGTGCCTCACATGCTGACTCAGACACTACAAAAGCGCTCACATTCTCCTGTCTACTGGGCTTTTATATATTTCCAATCTACCTGCCAGTGATCCACACGGAAGCATCACAACCTTTAACTGTGTTAGAAAAACACTTCTTTCATGTGTTTTACTCTTAACATCAAAATCTTCTTACCTCAGATCATAGTCCATGTTTAATGTTGTTGTGGGTTTTAGGCATCAAAGATAACCAGATAAAAAAACTCATCATCTGGGGTGGGGGGGTTGTTGTGCTTTAGAAAGAGAAATGTAAAGACTATGCAGCACAGTAACCATTTCACAAACTGTCTATTGAAGCTGTTTTGCTTGTTAAAATTGGTTCCTGCTCAATTTATTATTATTGTTTTTGTTTGTTTTTGATTGTATTTGTTTGAACTTTATTTACCCAAGAAGTCTCTTAAGATACATTCTCTTTTTTGCAAAAGAGAGCTAGCCAAAAATTGGCAGCACATTGTAAAATTAGACGGAGGAACACTGAGTAAAACAAGAACCACCTCCTCCTGGTTGTTTCCTCCACCAACCAGCTAAGTTAAAGTAAACACGGTCACAGTCTCTACTTCCTGAGTTAGAGTGTTGAATAATGGCCAGAAGTGTTTTTGCAGAACATTATGACGTCACAGTGAAGTTAACCTTTGACCTTTTGGATATAAAATGTCATCACTTTATTTTACCCTCTTATACATTTCAGTTAAATTGTGACATAAGTGTATGAATTTCTGAGTTTGTGTGGTTTGTGAGGTCACCTTGACCTTTGACATTTGACCACCAAAATCTAATCCGTTGATCCTTGAGTCCAAGGATGTCATGTTCTGAGGAGAGTCTGGCTCTGTAAAAATACATTCACATGATCTGGTCTAACAGCTGTTTGAAACTGAACAAGACATTTTTCAGAGATCGACAGGGAGTTTGTTTTACTTGAAAAATGAAAAGCTACATGTGAATGTTCCTTCTCTCAATGGGGTCCATCCAGTTAACATATACAAGTTCACCTCTTTATATGTTGTTTGTCTGGTCTTTGTAGCTGTCAGCTTGTCTTCAGTTTGTCCTTCAGAAGGATGCAAGTACATTTTTTATACTATAGTATCTGAGACTACAGGGCTCTTTATGTTGAGTAATTACCGACATTAATGTGTAAGTGAAGTCATTTGCATGATGTGACACATGTTACTCACGTTACGGTATTGATCCCTCTTTGCCATTTTAACAATAGCACCTTTCACATGCTGCAGCTCTCCTCTCGCGTTGTTGTTTCTGTGAATAAAAGCATTCCCAGCACCATATGGCTGTTGAGGCCCAGGAGAGGGCAAATAAAAACCCTCCATATTCAAGGAATGTTGCAGGAGGGAGCCAGGGGAGCCTTTCCTGCGTCTCAATTAACAGCAGTCTGCCAAAGCATTAACCCTCTCCCCTGAATAAATGACTCTGAGGTTTATGTGAGCATGCATGTTAGATTAAACCCAGTGTTCTATTAAAGATATGATTTGCAGCAGTAATTGTGAGGGGGTAGTAAGTGACTGGTTCAATTAACTGTGTGAAATGATCAGTCTCTGGATGCAGGTCCAGCTGCAGTGGGATGGGAAGTCTGAGATGCTGATTTGAAACTGAAAATGTAAAAACCTTATTATGAGCATGTATTATGGATCGGTACACGACAAAAACTCAAAGTCCTAAAAGTTCCTTTCGTCCAATCCAGTTTGTGTTCCCACTGCAACTGAAGAAGGTTTGGGAAATAGTACAAGGAACTGAGCAAGAGTGCATTTGGGGCTCGTATTTAGACAATCAGTGATGGTCAGCAACACAAACTTCACCTCAGTAGTTGCTAGGTCACTAGAAAGTACTCTTACCCCCACACAGTAATAGCTTTGGAGCCTGGAATTAAAGGTCCATATAGTGTAAAAGTAGATGTCCATGTGTAGTTTGATCATAAAGCAGGTCTAGCTTCTATATTAATACTGTGAAAGTATCAAAGCCTCAGTCCACAGAGAAATGCACACAGCCTGTATTCAGAAACTGAGCCTAAAAAAAACAGCCACCAGGACTTCTGGAACTTTGTGATGTCACAACAAAGCAGTCACAGCTCTCAGCCCTGCCCCAAGCCCTGCCAGAGAGGCTCAGAGCCTCCTCTCTTCTGATTGGCTCAGCAATAGGTAATGTTAGCTCTCTCTCTCTCAGTCCTATTAAAGAAAATAAACATTCTCTAATATCATAGTTGGACTTAGCTTAGTTCAAAATCAAAATCATCATCAAAAGTGTAAAATATAGGAACTTCAAAATTAGACTCAAGTCAGTTGTCAGGTTAAGTTCATATGGGTTCCAAAAAGATTCCTGGGTTCCTGGAAAAGTTCCAGTATTAGATTTTTTTTATTTTATTTTTTTTTATTTATTTTTAATTAAAATTTAATTGTTTGTGATGGCAGCAAATAAATAAGCAAGACATTAAAACCACCAACACTAGTTGAGACCAAAACAGACTGATGTTGAATCTGCCCTGGACAGAACAACTTGGTCCAGCTCCAATGAAATAACAAATGACAGTTGAGCATATTGTCGCTGTGTTCAACAAGCAGATTAATCCAACTTTGTACACCTTTATGTTAGCGCTCTGCTGTAACTCTGGCTCTCCCTGTAGATTTTTGGGGGTTTTTCTTTGAGGATCAGATTCAAGCTGTAGACTGCAGGTTACAAGGCATTGTAATCTGCAGCTGTCGCAACACAGACCGAAATACAATGTTTTCCTTGTTTTAATACATTAGGTGAATATTCATATTCTTTAACAGGTAGAATAGTAGGATAAGGAGAGTACTTCAGACTCTAACTAGACTAAATGAACATGATATTAACATAATGTTTAGTAGTAGATTTCCGCTGCTTCTGATGCTTATGTTGTTGTTTAATATCCTGTGAATGCTTGTATTAAGATATTTTACTGGCCAGAAGATGTAAATGACTGTATGTCTGATACATTGGGTGAACCTGCAACTGCTGAAATGTGTACGCATGAGATGAGGTTAAGTTTAGACGAGAATGTGCAAGAAATTGTTCTAAGTTTTAGCACTGTGTAGAGAAGAGTGTCTTTGATTTACTTTCATCTAAACTTGAACAGTTGACAATAATGTGATTAATTACTTTTACTTACATACTGGCTGTTATGCCTGTTGGCATGCAGGGCAGCAACAAAGGATCACCACATCTGTACCCCAGATGTGTTGTAGGATCTTCAGCTCTTCCTCCACTGTCCAGCACCAGGTGTTCTTGGGTCCTGCCTCTTTTTTGTTTTCCGTCCAATGATGGGCAGTTCAGGTGATGTTGCCCCGCTCTCTTCGGATGACATGCCCGATCAGTCTCCATCGACCTTCTCATGATGATGGTGGCCATGCCGTCTTGCCTGCAGCGGGCGAGTAGATGTTGGCTGGAGATGGTATTGAGCCAGAAGACATGCAGTATTTTCTTGTGTGTGAAGGTTGACTAGCTTGTGGAGATTAAATGTCATCATGATGGGAGGAGGCCTGTGTGTAAAGGGGATGAAGGCAGTGAATATGATTGGTTGCAATCATCACAGCCCTCCTTGTCATACCCACTTACAGTGTATGATAATGTATTCTTTCTGATCCCACCCCCCTATCCAAGCACAGACACTAAACTACTAGCACAGCTTGAACATACAGTACAGAGCCCCTTGATTAATGACGACAGAGCCGAGAGCTACAGGAAAGTCAAAGAACTCCTCCCTACATGGATTTATAACAAACTGCTTTAGCAATGCAACCAAGTCTGAGTGCAGTCATCCATATCTCTCAGCAGGAAATATTAATCAAAGAAAGTAAGATTTTCTCTGTTACAGGTCACTAAATTACTGCATAGTAATTCTTCACACCTTGCTATTGAGGAGTCCAGTAAGAATACAGTATAAGTCACCTGAATTTTACTTCCTGGTGAGACCAAGGACTTAGAGAAACAATTAATACTTCTCATTTCTGAGCGTTTCTCCTTGATTTCTCCGACCTCACGAGGCTCCACTCTGTCCACATTTTACATCTAATTCCTCTACAGTCGCTGGTGCAGGAGAAAGGACAAGGTCAATGGCAACTCGCTAACGGCAGGCTAGCCAAGGATAGCTTCTCTCCAGAGCCCTTTGTGCTGATGCCCTGCTTGCATCATCAGCTTCCTGCATGTCACTGTTCTCTCCCTACCTGGGGGAAGGGCCTCCTGTCAGGTTAATTGCACAGAGGAAAACACTTTGCTGCAGTAAACGTTGTATTTAAGGAGCATCACTCCAGCACCAACACACCAGGTTCAGCACCGCACACAGTTTCTGGCTTTCTGAATGAAAGAAAATAGGACATTTGCTCATAATCAGTGTAGTTTGAGTCTTTCTGTACCGCTTGACAATAAGACTACCCTTATAAAGGATTTATAAATGTAATGATTTATAATGAATGTTTAATAATAATGTTTTATAATGAGGTCATTAATTCAGTTGTTAACACTTTATAAATCATGAATAAACTATTATAAACAAGTTATAACACAGTTTTCATACGTTGATGATCACTATTTGGCAGGATCAAGTTAATGCTTACTACTCATTAATCTTTATAATGATTTACTATTATTTGTTATTATCTATGAGAACATCACTTCCTTTACTTTTCTTCTTTTTTTTCTTCTTCTGAAGTTAGCATGCTAACCAGCTAGCTCAGTCTCGTCACTTCCTGATACAGTCATTGTAGTGTTCAGTCTGTCCTGATGAAGCAGCTGCTCAGAAGACATATTTTAACCTCTTGTAATGTAAACACAACGATGGCTGAAGGCCTTGGTAAGTAAACAGCTGCTAATGCTAATGTTAGCTATGTAGCAATAGCAAAACTTGCCTAAAGCTTATACTGTAGCTCCTCTAATAAATGATGATGTGTTTCACACTTTACCATAAGGCCTTTCACCAGTTACAAATGTTTGTAACTGATAATAAATGGTTGTAAAATGAGATGAAGAAACATGAAGATGGATGGAGGGAGAATCACAGAGATGTGAACAGTGTAACAAAGAATGGATGAGCAGTTCACCAGGTAAAGGAAGGTTCCCACCTGTGTTCTAGCTGGAGTGCTGAAGTCCTGAAGAAGAGAGCAACCAGCAGAAAGCATCTCAACTTTACTATCAACTGTGCAGAACAATTAAGAACGTTAAGATGCTGACAGTGGTTAACTAAGTGCAGATATGACATGTGGGCAAGTTCATTAATAAACTAGTTATAAACCATTCATAAATCCTTTATAAGGGTCGTCCTATTGTAAAGCGGTACCAGTCTTTCTAATAATCAAAAGGCTAAAGAGGAAACATCACTTTATCACCCTTCAGTGTTTCAGACTGATTGATCAAGGCCAATACCAGCCTAACATGACTGATAAATTGTATGAATAAACATCACATAGAAGATACTTCCCTCACATTTCATTCGCATATTCAAATCGCCCATAATCAATAATCCTGTCATATCCAATCACACAGGTAATGTTGATCCCAGGGAAGGGGGAGGAGGACGAAACATTAGCTTCTTAATGAGCACATTTAAAAGCACCTTGGTCAGATTTATGAGTGTAATTTACAGCGGGCATGCCGGCGTTATCAATTTAAAGACGATGTACAGAACTAACAGACATTTGCATAATGCAAACTCACAGCTTTATGCTGACTGTGACAGTGTGAGGGTACAGGAGCTGCAGGTCCACATGAATGAATGCTTACACACTGACACAGCATAAACGTGCATGAACAAGCATGACGGGGAAGATTTCTGATTTTCTCAACCAAATAACAAAACAAAACAAATTTCCTCATGTACCTTCAGTGCCACGTAATTAGTTTTGGTTTCATTGACTATCTGCAATTTTAATTCGGTCTGTGGTCGTCGTATCATTTACAAGAAAATTACACAAACTCAAATATTCAACAGCAAATGTCCCAGTTACTCTGGATTATCATGGTGGTTTTCAGAAGGCCTGCCATGTGTGTAACTGTAGAATGTGATTCAAACCTGCAGCACATCAGTGAGCTACACTGTTGCACTGGGTGACATGGTCTTTCATAACCACACACACACACACACACACACACCTACACACACACTGTTGTTTATTTGGAATCAATCCCTCACACACTGTCCTGCTGCTGCAAGTACTCACAGCAGCAACAAATGTGGATCTAATATAATCTGAAGCTGAAAAATACACTATTCCCTCCTGTTTGAGCAACTTTGGATAAAAACTGCAGGATCCAGCTGTTACAGGAAATATCTGTTTTAAAAAAGAAACTCCACATTTTGAGAGGTTAGAGTCAAAGACAGGGCAGCAAAGTCAGAAAGTATTAATAGAGACCAACATGTTGCAGGGTTGGGAGTTTACATGGAATTTAATGATTGATATAAAACACAACATCAGGTTTATCTTTTTAAGGTTATGTACATTTCTTCAAAGATGAGTTAAAAACTGCATCTTTTTAAAAGCTCACGGATACTGGACTATAACCCTAATTTTACATTAACAGTATGCATATCTATTATTATTTGTAGTAGTAGTAGGTATAACTTCATGTTATTATTGTATTATTCAATTTACACACCTACAATCTGCAATCAATTTGTCTTAATTATTAATAATTAATCAACATGACTAATGAAACATTATTTATTCAGAGAAGGTTATCTCGGGGTTATGGTTAGAATTTAAATGATTGATCATGTTGATAACCTTTTAAGGACCCTCTTCACTCGCATATTCAATGGAAACTAAAGTATCCTGAACACTTCAAATGTGTTTTTTTTACAAACACATGCCCTGTCTTATTGTCATGCTCTACAATAAGCTTCAATTGTAATTCCAAATTTGTGGAGAAACTGGATCACAAAACGTGTAAGTGTTTTCTGCTCTCCAGTAACTTTTTAGTACGCTTTCAGACCAGACAGATAACGACCGTTAACGCTAATTAATGGTTAATAGGACACCTGTGAGGCAGAGTGATACGTGAGTTAAAAGTCCTAGTGCTGTTGTACTCTACATCAGCACTCATGGAATGACTCTCGTCCAATCAAATGACTTGGTCTGAACTAACTGTTGTGGTTTACCTCAGACTCTGACCTCAGTGTCTGTTGGCATTTAGGTGATTTCCACAGGAACCAGCAGCTGGTTCAGACTAAATGAAAGGTGCAATTTAACTGCAGCCTCTGAGGAGCAATGATTTAGTCCCACACATTTCATGTTTAAACCTATGTTAGACGTTAAAGTGCAGCTAATCGAGCAGCAGCACGGGCCGTCCTGACACATAATGAACCCAAACCAATAAGTGTTATAACTGCACACACCTGTGTAAATGTGATCCAAGAGCATGCAAACAGATTTGACCGTAAGGATAACATCATTAAATGCTCGAGCCACAAGGGACAGACAGAAAGGAAACAGAAAAACCAGTAAAAGGTGTGTTGGTTTCAGGAAAGTTTATTGCTGTTATTTTTACGTCTTCCTGAGTGAAAAAGGTTTAGACTTTCACTCAATTTCTACCCTGATCTTTGAGGCTTTTGTAGTCACAACAAGTTTAGGACAGAAGTGGGAAATGATGCAATAAAATGAACAATAAAGAGATATGAAGGTGAAAATCATCAAAATGTCCCCTTTGGTTTGAATCAGGAAGTCTACAGTAAACTTGTTGATGTTGTCCCCATCTACTCGACCCATTTTAATCCTGCTTCTGACTTCAGACAAGAACAATGCCCACAGAGCTTCTATTATGTTCATCACAAATATTTCCATGTTTGATTTGATCCTTGTTGCCGATGTGTGATTCTGAGCCGGCGTCTGGCTGTTTGATGTGTGAACAAATGGATGTTTTGTCAGCTTTGATCCTGCTTGCACACGCACTTCATGCGATAATACAGCTTTTAACCTCTCACAATGGCAAACGCTCGAGTCTTCCTCATTTGCATATTGTAATTATTTAGAAGTGAAGCACTTTTGTCTACAGAGGACACCCAGGGTTTGTTGTCGCACTGTGAGGAATATTATATTATATCCACAGTGGGCAGCAACAGGCTTTCACTCATCTTAACAAAGAGGGATCACACTGACCAGCTGATCTCTGTCCTCCACAACATGTTGAATTAGAATGTGTCTTCGGTTACGTTCTCCATGTCATGAATTCATCCATGTTCTTATTGTGATGCAGTCAGGGACTGAATGACACATGTTGACATTTCACCACTTGGTCAGGTGAACAAGAAAACATAACTGTAGTATCTGCAACCCAGATTTATCCCAGAATTCACTGCATGTAACATTAAAGGTGTATTTCATTGATTTACTTCCACACTTCCATACAACTGGAAGACTGATAAGACACATAGTTTTAAAAAGTAGATTCACCTCCTCGTGGTCGTCTGCCTCCTCCACTCAGACTAGTTTCAGGTTACATCCCTGTTTATCCAGAGTCATCTTTGAACCATTTGTGTGAAATTTTGTCATAATTTCTGCATGACATCTTGAGTAATGGCTAAACAGTGTTTTGTGAGGTCACACTGACATTGACCTTTGAACACCAAAATCAAATTACTTTGTTCATGAGTCCAAGTGGATATTTGCACCCAATGTGCAGGGATTCCCTTGGGAAGTTCTCAAGATATTGTATTCACAAGGCCAAAACCGTGTTTTGCGAGGTCACTGTGACCTTGACCTTTGACCTTTTACCACCAAAATCTAATCAGTTCATCTTTAAGGTCCAGGTGAATGTTTGTGCCAGATTTGAGGAAGTTTTGTGAAGGCGTTACATGAGATATCATGTTCACTAGATTGGGACAGACAGACATACGGACGGACAACCTGAAAACATAAAAACCCAAAACCTATATTGTCCTCCACTTTCTTTCTCTGTTTGTTTCTTCCTTCTTCTTGTAGACATCTATTGTTTGTGTTCTGTTTATGACACTATATAACATTTACTCATTTGGCAGGTGCTTTTATCCAAAGCGACTTACAAGTGAAGGACATCAGTACAGCTTCAGTGCAGTAGGAACCTTAGTGTAAATATTAAGTACTATGTCTATTTAATAGGTGCAAGGAGATTGTATTAAAGAAGTGCAACAAAAGTTTATAGTGAGTGCTTGTTAGACACGTGTGTTTCACTGAGCAATTGCTTTCATGCAGAGGATAAAGTGATACGCTCGACAATGTACACTGAACAAAAATATAAATTAATTTGAACACTTTTTTGTTGAGTTGAAATCAAAGATGCACACAGAGACACTGTGATGAGATCCTGAGGCCCATTGTCCTTCCATTCATCCGCCGCCATCGCCTCATGTTGCAGCATCATGTACACAGTTCCCGGAAGCTTCAAACATCCCGGTTCTTGCCTGGCCTGCGTCGTCACCAGACATGGACGTGTTCCACTTCTTGCCAGCCTGTCAGCAACTTCACACAGCTACTGAAGAGGAGCCACGTTCCTACAACCAACAACCTGATCAACTCTGTGTCGCACTGCATGAGGCAAATGGTGGTCATACCAGAAACTGACTGGTTTTCTGATTCACAACCCTCTCCCCACAAAAATACATTTGTTGCTCAGGTCACACAGTGAGTCACACCTGTGCAGTAATCATGCTGTGTAATCAGCATCTTGATATTCCACGTATGGAGGGATGATCTTGAAAAGAAAGAAGCGTTCACTGACACAGATTTTGTCTTAGAGCTTTAATTTCAACTCATGAAAAATGGGAGCAAAGAGGAAAGTGTTGTGTTTATATTTTTGTTCCGTCTATTTATGTGTATCTAATTCTCCATGTAGTTCACACTGACAAACTCTCTCCCTCTCTTTTACTAATTTACCTCTCAGCTTCCTTGCTCTGTGGATTGTCTTGTGCTCTCATCTTTGTTTTTCACGCTCCAGCTCAACCTCCCAGAGCGTCACAGCGTGCCATCATTGTACAGACCAATATCGATTATTTGGAATTAGGGGAATTCTGAGAAGCTGGTTTGTCTCTAATCACTAGTTCTAGGATCATCAGCCACTACAGGAAAGTAAGGAAGCACTGAGACACTGGTAATTGGAGGGAGTTGTATTTTTTGTGTCATTTCCACTATTATAGACCTGCACTCAGGGTTCCCATGCATCTTGGACAACCCGGAAAACAGTTGACCAGTTTTCCAGTCATAGAAAAGACATGGAAAATGAAAGACAAAGTAAAATGTCCTGGAAAATAATTTCAACATTCTCAATAGTAGTAGTAGTATTTTGAATAGGCTGCTACATGCGTGCAGGTTGGATGATTTACAACTGAAGTGGCTGAAACTCCGATTTTTCTTTTTCTTATCTTTAATGCTGTGGCAGATGCCTTTGTTTTTTTACTTCTACTGTGTGGCTCATAAAAGTACCTGCTACTATGAGACTATACATGTGGAATGGTGTAATCTTCCTTTGTGTAGCTTTTAGCTCTTCGTGGGATATTTTGGCAGTTTCCTGACAATGCAGACCTGACCAGAGATCTAATTAGAGAGGGAATTGAAAACACCTTAAAGTTAATACAATGTTTACTGCCTTCTCCAGGTGTTTCAGGTGTATATCACATGAGATAAATATAAAATAAACAGTAGTAAAGGAGACAGTGAAGAGGTCTCTCACTTTTTAAAAAAAAACTATATATCTGTATTCTGCTGTCGTAGTTGTGCTCTTTTTAAAATGCTGGGAGTTAAGAGTACCAGTCTACACCTTACTGACTTCTCTTGAGCCTTCTCTATGAGACATCTTCTCAAGCTGTGTCAGACCTTAACTCTCCTGTTGATTGGACACTCTGGGAAACAAGTGTTTCATTATGATTTCAGTGGCTTGATCAGAGTATTAGCTGAAACAACTTGTCTTGATTATCATGGAAGATGCAGGTCAATTGTGGAATCTACAGCATCATTATCCCAACAGATTTTTAACATTTACCATTTGATTATGGAGATTTTCATGAGCCTTTCAATATCATCTGTTGGAGGGAATGTATGTGGATACTGTCTTTTGCGGTCCGACAGGTTTGTGGTATTGTTGGCCAGCTCTACTGCATATTTGAACAAAGTTGTGTAAAGCCTTTGTGTCTGCAGAAGGAGCTGTATGAAGTCTCATAAATGTCCTCAGGTGATGGTTTGGGTCAGAAGACTATAAGTTTGAAAAGTTAAAAAATCTGGAGGTGTGGAGTAAGAAAGTTATGAGTTTATCAGACCTCTGTAACCAGATCCAAATCTGAACCGTTGGCTATTGATGATTTGTTTTCTCCAAATAAATGGAAAATTCTGTTTCAATGAAGAGAGAGCTTATTATAAAGTAGGCCAGGACTGCTCACACATTACAGCCTTAAATACTGATTGATAAAATATATCCAGGATGAATGAGGTAAGGAGCAGCAGGTCTGACCTATGAGGATACCTTGTCACCAGTGTGGCGTCTAGCCTGAGGCCATAGCAGGTACACCTCTCTCCTGGAAGCTGACCAGGGGAACTGGGCCAAATTCATTAGCATTATCAAAGCCTTTGCCAAAATGGCTGCCTGTCCTGCGTCCCCTGACAAAACACAGAGAAGTAGTCAGAAACACTTAGACGTGACTTTGATCAGAATGTTTTAAAAGTTTAGCTTTCAAAGTTCAGGAACAAAATAGGACTGACTTCAGGGGGATTTCTGGGTAGGCCTATTTGGAGCATCGCTGGTGATTCTGTTTTAAATTTCTCACTTCCTCACTGTAAAGATTTGTATACTGCCTTCCAACAGGGCAAAGACATATTGGAAAAAAAAACACTTTAAATGGAAATAAATTTAAGTTTTTCAATTGCTACTTAGAAACATTTGCGGTTCACTTACCAGTCTTTCAAAGAGCTTCAGCCATTGTTTTACAGCTACTTCTTCAGGGTAGACTGGACGCTATAGTAACTTGGTATAGGAAAGTGATGCAACTGTCTGGCCAGACCTTGGCTAGCTGGTTAGCATGCTAACTTCAGTAGAAACAGAGAACTGATTGAAATGCTGATTAATGCGTTAGCTATGTAGCAAATAGCAAAAACTTACATATAGCACCTTTAACTAATTAGCTTGAGACAAATATTTCGGATGACAGATGTTTTGACTGATCTCTCCTTCACTCATTTAACAACCCTCCCTACAGTATCACAAACCCAACAAGTGACTCCACCTCAACCAACTGCTATATTGTCCTGTAAAAAGAAAAAAAGAACCTTTAGGTCGTCTGTGCAGCAGCTTATTTCGACCCGCAGTCAAATTCTGTTGCTAGGCGACATCTAGTGGTCGTAGTAATGATGACATGAGCAGAGGGAAAAGCGCGGTGACGTAGTATAAAAATAACCCAAATCATGATCTTTTCCTAAACCTAACCAAGCTATGACCGTTATTATAGTAACCCTGGTGATGAAGGTAGGTACACCGCTGTCGGTACAGTCCATGTGTATATTATTGTAACCTGACAACTGAGGTGTGGTACGCCTGCTGCCATAGGAGCAATATTACAGGAAACACTCCTATGGGTCGTATCAGAGGGACCTGTATGGTTGTTCAGGATGGAGAACACTTCTAATGGGCCGTTCTGAATAATAGTAATGTTAATAATACTATTAAGGAAAATAAACCCTTCTCTCATAGAGGATCAAACTCTTTCAGCTTGTGGCTGAACCTTTTATTTCCCTCTTTCTTAAATGTACTCTTCTGTATTATCACCATTATCTGTGGGACTGTTTTAATGAGGGTCAGGGAAAGAGGGGAAGGTGGTGCCATCTTTTAACAAGCAAGCTGATACAGCAGGGAAACCAATGTTAGTAACTCAGCAAGTGTTTTCAGGGGGTGCAACTGTACCTTCTTTATTCCCTTCCTGTTTTTCAGTTTGAATGTCCACTGTGATAATGAGATTGTTTGATGCTGTGTAGAACAGCGTGTTAGCTCAAGGCAAGAGCGAAGAGAACGAGGATCCTCAGCGATAAGAGGTTTAAGGTTTGCAGAAGTCCATTAATCTGAGGTCGGGGGTGTTACAGACAGTTTTCAGACATGTTTGATCTTATTTTAGCCAAAAACAAGTTGAATTAGTTGAAGCAGCTTCTACATGAATCTAAAGCCCTTTTCTTTTCTATCTGCTGCATTTTGGATTTCATACAGAGTTGACGTTTGCATTAATGTTCCTTACTTTGTTCACACTGGACAGCACTAATTTAGGAGAAGACCTACATGCTCATGCAATTATTTCATTTAATTTGCATGCAATTTAATGCTTTGTCGCACAGCTCTCTCTGAATGGAATAAAACTGGCATGAATAGACGAGTACGAGTTGTGTAGTGAACCCTTGATCACCATGATTTAAAAAAAAAGAAAAAAAAGAAAAGTCTTTTAATCTGAGTGTTGGAGTCTTCTTAGCTTTAGTTTATCCAACACCTTTGTAATGGTGTTTCAAGGGTGATTTAGTTACTTTAAAGTTCAAATTGTTTTCACTGAGTTAATATGTGATACATTGTCTGTTTACGAAGGACATGTTCCACTTGCTTTTTGGGTTTGACTGTTAGACATGATGTTGGCCTCTGGGTATGTGAACAGTCATGTACAAACTCAGACTGGATGCACACTGGAGGATTTAACAAAATGTCTGTGAGTACAGACATAATGACAGATTTCACAGATTTTTAATATTTTAGTCGTGAGAAAACACACACACACCAGATGATTCAGTCAAGACACAGATTCACACATTTGGCATTAAACGATTTCAGAGGGGCGACTCCAGGGGCTGGAACCAAAATCTGACCAGTTATCATCAAGTGTGGGAGCAACTTATGCAAAAGTCTTCTCCACAAGATGGACAGTTTGTAGCCTACGCTTACAACAGACTTCCACGTCAATGTATTATCACCTTCATTGATCAATTTTATTAGAAAAAAAAAACAATGAATGAAAGGTTGATGATAATAGGAGAAGTGGAAGATTAATAAATACCTAACACTTCTCATACAATCAACAGCAGAATAAAGAATCACACAGCAGACAACACATATATGCATGAACAATATATACACCACCAGCACTACAAATGTAGTAGTTGATGATCCTCTGGTGATTCAACACCGACTAACTACGGTGACAGTATGATGCACTCACCTGTTTGAATGGCAGTCTGTGAGCTCCTCTATAGTCATAAGTTCAACTGTCTCTTTCTTTGTAAGTTCACAATAGAACCAATGCTCTCCGCCTCTCACTGCTCTCCATCAATAGTTTTTAATATTTCTGAGCTGACTCATAACTCCTAAAGGTGGTGGTCAAAAATAACAGAAGCTGTGCACAGCTCACTCACATTTTATCCATCCCAGCATGCACCTGCAGGCTGGCTGTGGAATTATATTGTGGGTGTGTTTGATTTGAATGTGCTCAACAGGGGCTGCATTAAATCAGTCAAAAATTAAATATTAATGTAGGAGCCCCTATTTACAGCTGCGCAGGTGTAATAATGTCAACCTTAAAAATGTCAATGAATATACATAGATAAAAAGAAATATGGATGTAATTTTGAATGGATCTGATAAAGGATACAGTAAGACCAAATAATGAGGCCACCAGGACTGTGTGCCACAGTGTTGTCTACAGAGCTGATCCTGCAGCTGGGAGCAACCAGTGAGCTGGATTAAAACAAAGATGAACTAAAAGAGGTTTATTTACAACAAATTCACAGACAACAGTTTGTCGATATGAATTCATAAGCCATGGCACACTCTGTATTCTTGACCTAAGCACAGCCTTCGATACTGTTGACCACTTCAGCAGAGGGACAGCCCTTCACTGGTTTGCCTCCTACTTGTCAGACAGGAGTTTTTTCTATAGCCATTGGACATAGTATCTTAGTAGCACCTTGACAGAACTTCTGGCACAAACATTCACTTGGACTCGAGGATGAACTGATTAGTCAAGGTCACAGTGACCTCACAAAACACGGTTTTGGCCTTGTGAACACAATATCTTGAGAACTTCACAAGTGAATGCAAATATCCACTTGGACTCACTAATGAACAAATTAGATTTTGGGGGTCATAGGTTAAATGTCAAGGGCGTGGTGACCTCACAAAACACAAATTTGGCCTTGTGAACGCTATATCTCCGTAACACCTTGACAGAAGTTCTTCAAATTTGGTACAAACGTTCATCTGGACTCAAGGATGAACTGATTAGATTTTGGTGGTCAAAGGTCACAGTGACCTCAGAAAACATTTTTTAGCCATTACTCAAGACTTGCAACTATGACAAAATTTCACACAAGCAGGTGTATTTATTAACACCAAGAGACGAGTAGAAGAAGGACAGACGAGTTTACACGAAAGGTTCATTCCATGCGTGTTTTTCTCAAGAAGCTGTAAAGTCTTATTTGTTTTGTTTGTCTTTCGTCTGCCTACAACATTGCACTGTTCCTTTTTTCTTTTTCACCTGGTTCATATTTTCTATGACTCCGGATAAAAAGGGATGTAACCTGAAACTAGTCTGAGTGGAGGCAGACAACCACGAGGAGGTAAGATGTCCATGTTTTGTTTGATTATAAAGCAGGTCTAGGTTTATATAACAGTTTTTTTTAAATCGCTTTGATGCAGTTCTCACATCAGAAACATCATTCTCACCTCTCTTATTGCATTTCTCAAAACAGTTAATCATTCCCCCACACTAATTAGCATTCATCATCGTATTTGTACAAGCTTCCTTTGGATCCACTCATAGTTCACTACTAAAGATGTTTTCTAATTGTGTTGATGCATTTCTCATCTGACTCCGACAACTCATGAAAACAGTTTGTTCCTCCGTCAGATAGAATGACAGACCTCTCACTCACTCTGATACTGTCCTGCAGCGTCAGTGTTTTCAATCAGATCACTTTAAACTTTCTTCAAATATGCATGAGAGAGCAAGGCCAGTCTCACACACACACACACACACACACACACATATATATATATATATATATATATATATATACACTGTATGTGGTGTGAATTTACTGTACTATAAGTACAGTACAGCATAAGTTTGACTGCATATTTCTCTTTGTCTATTTTCCGATGCATAGTTCCATGTTCATCATTTCGCTGTCCTCGGTTACAAGTTATATTGTGTGAAATTACAGATACAGTTATTTGCACCCAAAATGCAAAGTGCCATTAATCTGCTGCAAAATGAATTGCATTGAAAATATCATACAGCAAAAACATCTAAAAATCAAGTATTTGCACACTTTTTTCAGCTTAGTAATTTTTTGGATACACCATGTTCTAAATCTAATGCTCTTCTGTCTATTGGCTTGTATACATTTCCATACAGTGTTGTCAAGTGACAGGACAGTGATCTGTTGACAGGTTGAAATGTTCACAGTACAATAAACACCAATGCAATGTTGAAACAGAATATAGTTATTTTTCCAACATGTTACTGTTGTAACTGTAGTACAGTTTGTGTCTGAACATTTTTACTTTAACTTATTTTTGCAGTGCTCTTTTTCTGAAGTCAGTCAGGTTTTTATCAAAACATCAAAACATTTGGAGTCTAAGTCTGAAGCTCTGGTGAAAAGGTTTAATTCATTAGTGATGATGTTGAAGTGATTGACTCCTCTCCTGATTGGCTCATTGACCTGTTGTTACTAAAGCTCCAGACTACAGACTGTAGTTTTCATTTTAATAAATGTGGTTGTGGCTCATATAGGGAAACAGCGCTCATCTAACTGATGGTGTGAATGTTTGGTGAAACTACAGTGGCTGTGAGCTATAAACACCTTCTGTAGACTAATGTCACGTCTTGAGAAGGCCAGGTCGAAGTTGGCATTCCTTGATAAATAAAAAAGGAATAATTAACCATTCAGATGAAGCTATCGTCATACCACTGCCAAAGTGTGATTAGTCAGAACTATGCCAAGGGAAGCCAGCTGCCCTCTGGCCTCACACCAACCAAATCATGTTTAACGTCAACACTGAAATTACAGGAGATAAGCGCTAAGCGGCCTCATCGAGAGCAGGAACACCAAGTCCAACTACACAATGAACCGTAGAGCCACCCAGATTCACTTGCTGAGCTTCGCAACATCTTGAGGAAGAAGCTCATGACGCTGCGCTGGGCAGAGTGGCACCGAAGGCGAGGGAAGGAAAGAGCGAGGAAGCGCGCCGCTTTCATCTCAACCCTTTCACCTTCACCAAGAAACTGCTGGGGGACAAGCGCAGCGGCAGCCTCCTTTGCTCAACTGAGGAGGTAAACTCCTTTCTGCATAATACCCTGAGCGACCCAGAGAGAGACCAGGAGCTTGGGCCACAGAGGGCCCTCATAAGCCCACAACCTCCAATAGTGGACTTTGTACTGAGGGAGCCCAGCTGGACATAGGTTCAGGAGGTGGTGAAGGGAGCCAGGACAGCTTCAGCCCCAGGCCCCAGCGATGTTCCATACACAGTGTACAAGCACTGCCCGCAACTCCTTCATCACCTCTGGAAAATCCTCAGGGTGATCTGGCGCAGAGGAAAAGTTGCAGACCAATGGAGATGAGCTGAGGGTGTGTGGATCCCCAAGGAAGAGAACTCTAAGAACATCAGTTAGTTCAGAACCATCTCGCTGCTAAGCGTCGAAGGCAAGATTTTCTTCAGTATCTTGTCACGACGACTAACAGAGTTCCTTCTGAAGAACAGCTACATCGACACCTCTGTTCAGAAGGGCGGGATCCCTGGAGTGCCTGGCTGCTTGGAACACACTGGAGTGGTCACACAACTCATCAGGGAGGCCCATGAAGGAAAAGGAGACCTCACCGTACTATGGCTGGACCTCGCCAACGCGTACAGCTCCATACCTCACAAGCTTGTTGAGCTTGCCCTCGAACGACTTCATGTTCCCAGCAAAGTCACTGACCTTCTTCTGGATTACTACAATAATTTCAGGCTAAGAGTTGCTGTTGGGTCAGGCACATCGGACTGGCATCGGCTTGAGAAAGGAATAATAACAGGCTGCACCATCTCAGTCATCCTTTTCGTCCTCGCCATGAATATGATTGTCAAGTCAGCAGAGGTGGAGTGCATGGGTCCCTTGACAAAATCAGGAGTACGCCCCCAATAAGAGCTTTTATGGACGTCCTGACTGTCACCACCACATCCGTCCCAGGCAGTAGGTGGATTCTCCAAGGCCTAGAGAAGCTCATCACCTGGGCAAGGATGAGCTTTAAGCCAGTAAAATCTAGGTCTCTAGTGCTCAAGAGAGAAAAAGTGGTGGACAAGTTCCGCTTCTCACTGTCTGGAGCCACCATCCAATCCATCACAGAGCAGCCAGTTAAGAGCCTTGGGAAGAACTTTGACTGCAGCCTTAAAGATTCTGCTTCCATCCAGAAGACCAGTAAAGAGCTCGAGGCCTGGCTTACCCGAGTTGACAAATCAGGGCTGCCAGGGAGGTTCAAGGCCTGGATTTATCAGCACTCCATCTTGCCCCGTATCCTGTGGCCCCTGCTGGTGTACTCAGTTCCCATAACAACAGTCGAGGCCATGGAGAGAAAGATCAGCAGCTACCTGCGTAGATGGCTTGGTCTACCACGCAGTCTGAGCAGCTCCGCACTATATGGCACCAGCAACATCCTGCAGCTCCCAATCAGCAGCCTCACTGAAGAGTTCATGGTGACCAGAACACGGGACGCATTGCAGTACAGGGAATCCAGAGATCCAAAGGTGGCATCGGCTGGTATCCAGGTGCGAACAGGCAGGAAATGGAGTGCAGTCGAAGCTCTAGAGGTGGCTGAGTCACGACTGAGGCAGAAGGTGCTGGTGGGGTCCATAGCCACAGGGCACGCAGGCATTGGCTACTTCCAAGCAACCAGGGTTGAAAACACCAAAGGCAAAGAGCAGCAACATCTTGTTCAGTGTCACACCGTGGTGAGGTCAAGTTGGGTTTTTGTCCTGTCTCCATGTTTTGTCTTGTCATTTCCTGTTTTATTTTGAAAAGTAACTCTCCTCTCGTTTCAGGTCACTTGCCCTTCCCCACATGTCACCGGTCTGATTGTTTTCCCTGATTCCCGATTGTGTCCACCTGTTCCCCATTACCTCCATGTGTTCAAATAGTCTGCGTCTCCCTTTGTCTTGTGCCAGTGTGTTCGTCTTCCTCCATGTTTACATGCGTTCACCCCAGCCTTACCACAGTCTTGACCATAGTCGTTTCACGGATTTTTGTCTGATTCCTCCAAGAGAGTGATTGTGCATTGTAAGTTTCATATCTTAGTTTTATTCCATAGTTAATGTTTTCACAGCCTTTTGTTTCCTCCGTGTGGAGCGATCCTTTGTTTGCTTACCTTTTCATAGATTAGTGCCTCCAGTTTTCAGGAGAGTTTTTTGTTGTTTCTATTTCATTTTGCTACTTCTTTTTCCTCCGTAGCGGGAGTGATTTTCTGTTACTGTTAATGTTTTATATAGTCTTTTGGGTTTCCTCCTTTTAGTGGAGCGATTATTATTTTGGTAGTTTTGCAGCCACGCTTCTTCCTTTTTTAAGAAGTGCTTCAGAGGAAAGATTTCATAGCCTGCTTTGTTTTCTCTGTCTTGGAGTTCAGAACCTGTTTCCCTAAATAAAGACTTTTTATTGAAGACTCTGAAAACCCTGCATCTGCGTCCTGCGTTTTAGTCTTGTCATGACATTCAGGAGGAAGTTCGGACAGGTGTGGAGGAAGTGCGAGCTAGCAGGATGGTGGGAATGGGGCAGCAAGGAGCATGGACTAAATGGGAGAATATTCTGCAAAGGAAGATCACCTGGTCTAACATCTGGAAAGCAGACTTCCATCGCATCAGGTTTTTAGTCCAGGCTGTCTATGACGTCCTACCAAGTCCAGCCAACCTCCACGTCTGGGGCAAAACCGAAACACCATCCTGTCCCTGATGTTCAGGATGGGGATCCTTGGAATACCTCCTCAGCAGTTGCCCGAAAGCCCTTGGAGACGGGCGCTATCACTGGCGCCAGGACCAGGTGCTTAGGGCAGTTGCTGACAGCCTAGCCACTGCTATCAACACCATCAAGGGCCCCCACAAGCCAAAGACTGTCATGTTCCACAGAGCTGGAGAGAAGCTCAACACTCAATCACGGGCGAAGTCTGGCCTCCTCACCTCCGCCACTGACTGGCAACTGGAAGTGGACCTTGGCAAACAGCTGAAGTTCCCAGCCAGGATAACATCAACACGACTCCGACCAGACATGATCATCGTGTCAGATTCCACCAAGCAGTTGATCATGTTGGAGCTCACAGTGCCCTGGGAAGAGCGCATGGACGAGGCCAACGAGAGGAAGCGTGCTAAGTACCAGGAGCTGGTGGAAGAGTGCAGGAAGCAGGGCTAGAAAACTTGCTGTGAGCCTCTGGAGATGGGTTGCCAAGGATTTGCAGGGCGTTCACTCAGCAAAGTGTTCGCGCTGCTGGGCCTCATCGGGGAGGCAAAGAGGATCCGCAACAGAAGCTGCAGAGAAAGCCACAAGGTGGCTATGGATCAAGAGGGCAGATCCGTGGGGAATCGCTGCTGGGACACAGGCTGGGGACTGATCAACCCCGGTCGGGTCGCCTGGGCGAGGGTGTCTGATGTTGAAAGACCCGAAACACCCAATGACCCCAGGTTCCATCACTGATATGTCCCAGCGCATCCGCAAGATGTATCTTTCACCATACAACACAGGAGAAGAGGAAGCTTTAAATATTTCCACTGTAAAGCACCATGTAACCCAATTTTCAAAAGGTGCTCTATAAATAAAGTTTACTTGCTTACTTTATCACTTGGGGGAATTTTATTGCTGGTCTCGTTTGAGCAGTTGCATTTTTTTTTTTTTAGCTGGTTAAATTTTTCTGTATATCTGACTAAACTGAGTCACTGAGAATTATCCCATGATNCTCGTTTCAGGTCACTTGCCCTTCCCCACATGTCACCGGTCTGATTGTTTTCCCTGATTCCCGATTGTGTCCACCTGTTCCCCATTACCTCCATGTGTTCAAATAGTCTGCGTCTCCCTTTGTCTTGTGCCAGTGTGTTCGTCTTCCTCCATGTTTACATGCGTTCACCCCAGCCTTACCACAGTCTTGACCATAGTCGTTTCACGGATTTTTGTCTGATTCCTCCAAGAGAGTGATTGTGCATTGTAAGTTTCATATCTTAGTTTTATTCCATAGTTAATGTTTTCACAGCCTTTTGTTTCCTCCGTGTGGAGCGATCCTTTGTTTGCTTACCTTTTCATAGATTAGTGCCTCCAGTTTTCAGGAGAGTTTTTTGTTGTTTCTATTTCATTTTGCTACTTCTTTTTCCTCCGTAGCGGGAGTGATTTTCTGTTACTGTTAATGTTTTATATAGTCTTTTGGGTTTCCTCCTTTTAGTGGAGCGATTATTATTTTGGTAGTTTTGCAGCCACGCTTCTTCCTTTTTTAAGAAGTGCTTCAGAGGAAAGATTTCATAGCCTGCTTTGTTTTCTCTGTCTTGGAGTTCAGAACCTGTTTCCCTAAATAAAGACTTTTTATTGAAGACTCTGAAAACCCTGCATCTGCGTCCTGCGTTTTAGTCTTGTCATGACATTCAGGAGGAAGTTCGGACAGGTGTGGAGGAAGTGCGAGCTAGCAGGATGGTGGGAATGGGGCAGCAAGGAGCATGGACTAAATGGGAGAATATTCTGCAAAGGAAGATCACCTGGTCTAACATCTGGAAAGCAGACTTCCATCGCATCAGGTTTTTAGTCCAGGCTGTCTATGACGTCCTACCAAGTCCAGCCAACCTCCACGTCTGGGGCAAAACCGAAACACCATCCTGTCCCCGATGTTCAGGATGGGGATCCTTGGAATACCTCCTCAGCAGTTGCCCGAAAGCCCTTGGAGACGGGCGCTATCACTGGTGCCACGACCATGTGCTTAGGGCAGCCTAGCCACTGCTATCAACACCATCAAGGGCCCCCACAAGCCAAAGACTGTCATGTTCCACAGAGCTGGAGAGAAGCTCAACACTCAATCACGGGCGAAGTCTGGCCTCCTCACCTCCGCCACTGACTGGCAACTGGAAGTGGACCTTGGCAAACAGCTGAAGTTCCCAGCCAGGATAACATCAACACGACTCCGACCAGACATGATCATCGTGTCAGATTCCACCAAGCAGTTGATCATGTTGGAGCTCACAGTGCCCTGGGAAGAGCGCATGGACGAGGCCAACGAGAGGAAGCGTGCTAAGTACCAGGAGCTGGTGGAAGAGTGCAGGAAGCAGGGCTAGAAAACTCGCTGTGAGCCTCTGGAGATGGGTTGCCAAGGATTTGCAGGGCGTTCACTCAGCAAAGTGTTCGCGCTGCTGGGCCTCATCGGGGAGGCAAAGAGGATCCGCAACAGAAGCCGCAGAGAAAGCCACAAAGTGGCTATGGATCAAGAGGGCAGATCCGTGGGGAAACGCTGCTGGGACACAGGCTGGGGACTGATCAACCCCAGTCGGGTCGCCTGGGCGAGGGTGTCTGATGTTGAAAGACCCGAAACACCCAATGACCCCAGGTTCCATCACTGATATGTCCCAGCGCATCCGCAAGATGTATCTTTCACCATACAACACAGGAGAAGAGGAAGCTTTAAATATTTCCACTGTAAAGCACCATGTAACCCAATTTTCAAAAGGTGCTCTATAAATAAAGTTTACTTGCTTACTTTATCACTTGGGGGAATTTTATTGCTGGTCTCGTTTGAGCAGTTGCATTTTTTTTTTTTTAGCTGGTTAAATTTTTCTGTATATCTGACTAAACTGAGTCACTGAGAATTATCCCATGATTGTAACCGGCCATGGTGTTTGTGGTTCAGCTAAAGCAGCAAAATGACATGTCATGGAATTACTATTCTGTGGGGATGAATAGCAAAAATGAAGCATAAAAACTAGCTCTGCCTGCACTGATCATTGGATTCAGTTCAGTTTTTCCTTTTTCTTAGTCCTTCACAATCTCTGCAGAGTCTGTGAAGACTCTTATATTTGTGATTAATCTGCTGTTGGCTGTTTTCCTCACAACAGCACACACTTCTTTAAAATGCCATTTAGATGCTGTGCAGCAGCTCCTCTGCTCTTCTTTAACATTCACATTTGAAACAGTCAAATTACATTTCTGTGGTTGTGATGCATTCTAATTAAATATGATTTGTCATGTTTGTCGCAGACTCCTGGCTCTTATTGAGGTGTCCTCCTGCCAGTCCGTGACAGACAGTTATTTTTGTTGTAATAAACCGTCACATCTTTTTAAAACATCCCCATCCCATTTTCTGCACCAGTGAAAGTGATGAAAGATGTTTGACAGTGGGTTTTCTCTGAGTTTGTGGGCTTACTGTTGTCAGCAGAGCATGTTTGCTTTTGATTCAGATACAGTTTCTTTGTCATGTGGTCAGCCCTCCATGAGAACTTCTCCTTTTTTTTCTCTCTGGGTGTGTGTTTAATTTTTCTTTTTTTGAGGTGCACTCAGTGACTTTTTTCTAGAGCAATACACATTGTGACAGTACATTATCGAGTACAGCCAGAGGGTCAGAGGCAGCTTTAACTGTTGAAGCGATGATCCCCTGCAGTGGATGGCCCAGATAAAAAAGTTCAATAGCTTGATTAAAAAATATCACCTTGAAGCACAGAACTTTAACATGATAGTGCAGTTTCTATTGTTTCTACCTGAGGAAGGTTGTCATCGTTTTAACACAGCTGAGCTCACACATGCTAAACCATGATGTATGACAGGTCACTGGAGACGACACAGCTAAAGTTCTAAACTCAAACTAAACATTATTACGACCTGATTTTTTTGTTGTTCTTTCTTTTCCTGTGCAATGAGGGATTTTTTTTTGGATTGGATTACTTTAGGTCTTTCCTCCGAATAAATGATGGCTAATTTGGTAAAACTGTCATTTTGTTTACTACAAGTCTGATCCAGGGATGAGGACTCCAGTCACACCCAAGACCCTTCCTATGAAAATCAAGTGTTTCACCTTGTTAACGTCCATATGATGTTTTTTATACAATACAAGACATGATGAGAGAAATAATCATCAACACCATGACTGAGTGTTTCCACCTTGAACTGCAGTGAACCAATGACAGTCTCATAAACACAGATTCAGACAGCCAGGGTTTCATACGTCACAAACCTCAGGAACCAATCCTGTCAACTAGAGGGGACAGGGGGCGGGGCTAAATAAACCTGAAACCTTGTCAGTACAGAGAGAGTGTTAGCATTAGCGCGACCACTAACACTGTGTCAGCCACTGCCAGTTACAAGCTAACAAACAACATAAACAAATAAAAGATGCTAACTGCGCTAACCGGGGCTCAAGGCCTGAGCCAGATGTAAAACTAAATATGAATCTTAGCAGAGGTTTTTTACAGTGTGTGTAAAACATGTCTAAAATTATGTAACTTTTACAAAAACCAAGGGCATATAAGTGTTTCATTTTGATGTATTTATGATGTTGAGCAAGTTTCTGGAGGACAGGAAAAAATCATTTAAAAGTTATGGTGCCACTTACTTTTTTTTTTGTTTGGATATCTTTGGTATCTTTGTAAATCAGTAAGTCTGCTCCAGTAGGATGTTGCAATTGTCTTTTACTTTTACTGAAGCTCATTTCCAGCATATCCAGCCCAGAGACAACTCCTCTGCTGTAGCGTTAACACCACAATTTAGAATTCACTCTCGCTGAAAAGGGGCACCAGTCCTCTGGGAGGACAACAATGATTTACTTCATTGATAAATTTATCAATCTCATATCGTAAGCCATGACTTCTCGATTCAATGGATCTCCAGTCTCTACGTCAAAAGAATACAACAGGACAACAACTGGGTGTAAATAAAAGAGTTTATTAACTAAACTACTATCTACAGAGTAAATGCAAGGTGTAATCATAAAGATGAAAATAATAATGATGAGTTGGTGGGAGAGAATATGTTATGGCTATACACTATGGCTATACAGCTAATGATACTACATCTATGAATTAGGTTTGATGATTAAATATTACTATATTTCGACATCAACCCAGTCACAAGCAGAGTGTTAAGACCGGCCTATGGTGAGTTGCACTGTAGCTGAAGACCCTCGGCTGGAACCCAGGTGGCTGTGGTTGCCGTGGTAACACCCGGAGACGCAGGATCTAGGTGGATTCTCCTGGAGGCCGTGTCCCGTTATCACGATGACGGATTCTGCCGGTGTCTCAGCGGTTCAGCTCTGGTGGAGTTTGCCAGGAGACTTTCTGTCTCGGGCACTCTTGATTTCTGCTCGGCTTCTCTGCAGGCGGTCGTGCAGAGATGTTATCTGCTGGTGTCTCTTGCGGGTTGATGTGAAATAAACTCTAATGCTCTTCACTTTGGCTGGATAACTTTAGAGGAGACTGGCGTTGACCAGATGACTCTAAAGTTGTCAAAAAGCTTCAAAATAGAAAACACGATAAGCTACAAAATTACTCTGAGGCACTTCTGTTGTTTTGGTTCAGTTGGTCTTGACTTGGCTTATAAAAAGAATGTTACTTGGAGCCTGTGGCAAAGAAATAATAAAGGACGCGGCCAAAACGATTAAGTGCAAAAATGGCTATGAGTTTGTGACTAAGAGCTAAGAGTTTACATAGCTACAGAGCTATTGAGCCATGTGTGAATTGTTCACAACTGTTTTATCCCCTGGGGGCTGGCACATGTTTCAGGGGCGTCACATCTTCTCCTGTAGAGTAATTTTCCACTGAACTCTGGAATAGTTTAATTCTAGAATTTACTTATAACCTCGCACATCCGTCTTCCACCATGACCACAAAACATTAAATGAAATAACTTATAAAACTACTTGCACTAATAATGACAGAGAGGAGTAATAGGAGTGTTGATTTCATATTACATCCTTCAAACCTGGAATTAATCATGATACAAGTGGTTAACTGATCAAACAACAATATAAACATTTCCCAAAGCTAATAGTCTATACATGTGGATTACACAGCAGTTCTTTGACTGTAATAATAATAATATGGACATTCTGGATGTCATGTAGTGTGTGTTACCTTGTGTGAAGGATGCTGACAGTATGGTCACATGAAGGACATTGTCTTAAAGTCTACATGTTACATTTCAAACATTCTATGGGATAGAAGTTTGGGATTAAACTATTGCATAGGAACATCTCATGAGTTAGGGAACAGCTAGATATTTAATTTTACATTCTTCCTCAGATCTGTGTCTGTGAAGAGAGTTCTGCTGGTCACTACCCAGGATTGGAATGTGGGTTGTAGTTTATGACTCTTATCTAGAGAGGGACAGAGGAAGGGAGGTTGGTGTGTGTGTTCATGCATGGCACAGAGAGGCCAGGATTCACACCTTAGTGACAATCAGTTATTTTGGTGTCACTTTTTATATAAGAAACAAACAAATATCATTAGACAGAGTCTTATTGTTACAAACAGGAGATTTTGCCTATATTCTCCAGTTGTCTGGTGTCCATTGGTTGATCCTCTGGAGCTGACCCTTTGACCTTTGGTCCGGTTCTGTGTCATTTGGACATGCTAAAAGCATGGTCTGTTTGTGGAAGAGGGGTCCTTTGTCTCTGTTTCCTATCAGTTTGATAGTTTGGTGGAGGAAAGAGTCACAAAGTGTCAATTGTGGGTCCGTAACTCTGCATGTCCTTATAATGAACTTCTTTAATGGCTTCTGACTGATGCCAGGCCAGGTATGTACGCTACACTGCCAACATCCTGATTCCATCTCTCTGTGAAGAAGACACTGATCAAGATGACACCAATTCCTTTACAAAAGGAACTTAACTCTGAATAATATTAGACCATGGAAATCAGAATCACGCTCTTACAATTTAAATGTGAAATCTCCTTATCTTCCTGACACTACATTAATTAATTTGACAAACTGGCGGAAAAAAATCACTCATATATTAACATTATAATCTGTGGAATAGATAACCCATAGCTCTGTGAAGTAAAGCAACACAAGCATGGTACTGATATATAGTTTATATAAGTAGGACACAGCACAAGAAGCTACTTTAAAAAAGTGAACAAATTACATCAAGGTTGAAAACATCCAGAAGGCTCTGAAAGGTCAGGGGGAATAATGGACATAGAATAACCAGGCTATGGGTATCATTGGCAATCTGCTGACCACACACACACACGCACACACGCACACACACACACACACACACACACACACACACACACACACACACACACACACAGTGTTGCTGACAGGGCTGTGTGGTACAGTTGTCTCTAGCTCACTGTGAGCACTGCAGCAGTAAGTCGAAAACTGGAGCCCGGCTGCTGTCGCGCTCACACGTCATTACTAACCAGGCTGGAATTGTTTTAACGAGACAATAATGAGAGCTAACGGTTCAAACAACAACGCCGTGCTCTCACAGCAGCTCATCATCACACTGCTGCTCCTCTTTGAACTGTTACAGGTGAGAGTTGGTCATGTTTACATGTCCCACAACATTTGAATGGAGAAAGCAACACAGTTTTAAATGATTTGTAAATAAGAACATCATTCCATTAACAATCAATGTGTCGGTTTGTAGTGCAGCAGGGGGGTTGAGCTGAGACAGTCACCGCTGGTTTTAACCAAGCATCTACCTCCAGGGCTGAAAGCTGAAGCCGACACTGAAGAGCCTGCAGTTCCTCTAATGACCACTAGAGTCTGGCTCAACAGTGAGTCAGTCCCCATAGACTCCCATGTTAAAATGTCCAACTTTACAGCAGAAATAAACATGTTTACAGCCTGGTACAAAACAAGCTTTGGTCTCTGTAGCTCTTGCCTATTTTTCACATGCGATGTGCGTCTTGGAGCAAAAACAGACAGAGAAAAGACCTGTCGATGACATACTGACATCATACCAGCAACGTCACATAAAACTGACACCTTTCATTATAGTTTCTTTGATTATAGTAAATTGATAGATAACCGAAGATACAACATATGGTGCCACGTGTCTACAGATGCAACATTTATGGTGTCCTGCTTGTGAGGCAGAGCTCAGACCCAACAGATGTTATGTAAGTTATAACTCTTATAACCCACAGTCAGGATGGTCACAATTATATAGATACAGGAATTTCCCTTTAGATTGATAGATAGATGGATAGATAGATAGATAGATAGATAGATAGATTGATAGATAGATGCTTTATTTATCCCCTATAGGAGAAATTGTGTTCATCCATGTTTAAGAACTTGAGATTGAAAGTTCATTCTTCATCTTATTCACATTCTTCCACAGGTCTCCATCCGTCAGATCTTCTTTATATAATGTGAACTATCCTAGCATCAGGAGCCTTTTGTGTGTTATTCCTCTTTATTCCTCAGCTGAAGAGCTGAAGGTCTATTCAGCTGTGGCACTCTAGGAAGGATTAGGGATGTTTTATTTCTAACACATGGACAGTTAATATTTTTCTTCAGGTCTGTAACAGTTACAAGACAACAGAAGAAGACAGGGTATCAATTGGCAAGAGAAAAATAGAAGGTGAGATGTAGTAAGTCGGAGAGTGAACAAAATAAATGCTGGTTTCTGGATCATCAGCTGGAAAGTAGAACAGAGGTTTGTTCTGTTGTAGGATGGAGCTGTGGGGTTTACATAGGAAATAACTATTTTATAACTATTAAATAACTATTTTGTGAGAAATTTAAAAGCTTATTTAAGCTTTAAAAACAAATTTTATTCACAAATACTTCCAATAATGAGATGATTTACCTGGTAAACTTTAGTTCTTGTGTCATTTTGAGTTTCCAGCAGCAGAACTGTAACTATCTCACTTTCCATTGAAGATTTCATACTAGTTGTCCAGTTCCCTTTGTAAAGACAAACCTTTAACACACACACACACACACACACACACACAGTCCTTCTGCGGTTTACAGGTTGCCTTTTAAACTTGCCCTTATGTGGTCTCTCTGTGGTGTGTGTGTAGGGCTTCAAATAAATGGACTGCCACTCTCAGAAACAATGAGGATTTCTTTGGCGCTGACAAAGATCAATCTTGGCCACGAGTGATGGAAGCACAGTCTGCCAGCCGGGCGCTCTGCTGCTGCTGCTGCTGCTGCTGCGGTGTCGTACACAGACAAACGAACCACCCGACAGTCACTAACAGTTTCTCTGCAATGACTTTGTCCATATTGCTGAATATTTTTACTGGTTAATGATTGATTTAACAGATATTCTGGTTTATTATAACATCAATCTTAAATCACTTTCAGCAACACATTGATGAGACAGTTGCAGAGATTCCAGTCTGCATGAACCACAGAATTACACTGAATTGCATCAAATTTCACCCCTGTCTGTGCATTATTTTTGCAGGTCTGTGCATCATCCTATCAGTAATGATTAAGTCGTACACACCAAGTCAGTTGCATTTATCTGAAAAAGAAGGAAGCTGAAGTCTGACAGCCCAGGAGACATGAGCAGTCAGACAAGAAAACAGACTGTAAACAAACCTTCCAATCTGCCTTCAGTTTACAGACTTACTGCTCATTTACTCTGCCCTAATATTGCCCTTGTCAGCCCAGTGGAAGTGTCCACTAAAGACAACAAGAAGCACAACTGAACATGTCCACAAGAGCCAAGAAAACACAGTCTAAACACAACAATTAGCCCACGCTAGCATTGCCGTGATATGCTCCACAGCATTTTCCTGACAGTTAGCCAGCTAGTGACATTTGCCGAACACATTCATAATATTGGTAACAGCAAGTTAGCTAGTGTTATCACGTCTACTGTAGCCGTCACAAATGAAAACAGACATGTAACATAATGAACCATCAAGTTACTGACACATGGAGGAGAAAAACCGGTTCTTCAGACTGGGAATGAAATTCAGTCTCGGACTGATCCACTGGGACCGGCCCGCACTAATGACACTGATGGAAACATGCACATGCAACAGACCTGATACTGAAACAGAGAAGAGAGAAACTCAGATTACAACACACACAGAGGGGGTGCGACTCCCCAGGACGCCATTACTCCCATATATATTTATGTATAGAAAAAAGTTGTTTGCTGCTGTATTATTGTTAAAAATCTGATTTACAGAATCTTATCTTATCATACATGATACAGTATATCATGTCGTCACCTTTGAAGTTGCGCTTGTTAGCAAATGGTTCCTTACTGGGCGCCCTGGTCACTGACCTTGTAGCCCATTGCTGCATGTCATCCCCTCTCTCTCCCTCTAATTTCTTCTCTTTCACTGTCCCTATTGAATTAAAACCACACATCCAGTAGTTGCAGAGAACATTAGCTTTTTTCAAGTCATGTTTTCATGTCATGTGTCATGTTTGTTTTCATCTGACGAATGGAAGCCCAGTGTACAATTCCTCTCTCTTCTCTGAGAGAAATATCTATCTCTTTAGCTGCTAAATGCTCCACTCTGTGTACCAGCTGCTCTCTGATTGTGACTGTCTGTTGTTTGCTGCTGAGCAGGAAGTGGACGGTGACTTTATCAGAGCTGTTTCTCTGAAAACAGCTGCTGCTGCAGACTGAGTGGATGAGAGTGAACCAAATAGTAAATCTGCAGGTTGTAAAAGCAAATGAGCTGAAAAATACTGAAACTGAGGGGAAGTGCAGAGCTGGTGATCATTTTGAGTGATCCCCTCCATGTATGATCATGTGATCTGATGACATCGTACTGTCTGCTCCATGATGTTGGTCATGATCCATAACCTATCCAGGTCAAGAGAAGAGTCAAGATGGAAGGTTGGCTGAACACTAAAGTTAATAAGATAATGCGATTTCTGGAGGAATTGCGATGGGATTGCTGTGTGCTGAGAAAAGTGTAAAGCTGAGCTTCACTGATTGAAATGCCAGTAACTAACATTTAAAATAGAGCTGGCAGGCTGGAGTCAGTTAGAATGACAAACTGAAATTAATTGCCGAATATTTCCTGACTAAAACTGGACTGAGATATATTTCCAGTGAAAACTGTTGAAATTTGTGTAAATGATTGTCTGTATTTAGTGTTGCAACAGTCTGTAGCTGGACTTTGACAGAAATGTCAGTAAAGTGGTTGATAATCACCACCAATATCAGAGGAGTCTCTAATCAGCTGTTTGTGCCCCCCCCCCCCTGCACTCAGAGGTTGCCATGTTGATTTTGGTTGGCTTGGCTTTTTTCTTTGTGAGACAGGGATTCAGTTAAAATATACCTCTCGAACTCAGGCTTAGCAGTAAAATTTGGTAACTTTTAACACATAAAGGTATATATTTTCTGAGGGAGGAGACTCTGCTGAATGCAGTGATATGAAATATTTGTCTATGTGGCATGTGCAGCAATTATGAAAATGCCTTGCTTCCTGTTTCCTCCTGATTTTCTGCTCTCATTTTACAGTAGAGTGATTGGGGCAGCTGGATGGTACTCCTGCCACTTTAAAGGTTATAGTTCAAATTCTGTGGGTCACTTTGCTTTGGTAGTCACTTTGTTTAAAAGGGGCAAATTTATCTGCGTTCTGGGAAAAAAATTATGTGTGAAGAATGAAATATAAACCATAATCCCATTAAAATTTAAATGAAGTCTCTAGCTGAAAGTATACTGAAGTAGTTGATGTTCAATGATTGTAACATTGTTCTCCATTCATTTTAACAGGAAAACATTTTGACAAAACATCTAATATTTAAGAAATTATAAGGAAATATTGCTGAGAAAAGTAATTCCTTGCATGTCCCAATCGAGAGGGATGTTTTGATGTTAAAATGGAGTTTCTATGACAAACGGTGCGGGACTAAATAGTTGCCAAAAAAATGATCCAAAGAAAATATATAAATGTAAATAATATATAATAAATCAATATATAATAATAAATGACAATTTTAGACATGACAACAACATATAGTGGAGTGATTTGTAAGAAAATCCCACCATACAAATCACAAACAAATAAATGCAACACAAGAAACGACAGAAGCTGAAGGCTGACTAACATCAACATGTGTGTCAGTACGACTGTGTTTTGAGATGGGCTCTGAAGGTTGACACTGTGGTGAGCGTGAGTTCTTCTGGCAAAGTCAGGGGACCTTGACAGCGAAGGCTCTGTCACCTCGAGTTACTAACCTCCATCTAGGATCAGCCAGGAGACCCCTGCCAGAGGAACTCAGGCTGTGATTTGGCTCAGAAGGGCTGAGAAGTTCAGAAAAGTAGCACGGAGCAAAACCTTGTTTAACCTTGAACATAATTAGTAAGATTTTGAACACAATTCTAAAAATAACAGGTAGCCAGTGAAGCCAGTGTATTAGTGACTTTGCAGATCAAAAACAAGTGTGACATGAAGGGTACATATAATGGACAGACATGTAAATGACAACAAAAACAATAAACAGTTATAGAGACGTACAGTATACAATTCTAAACATGTTATTATAATATATTATATAACAATTATGATTTCACAACGTGAAGTTACGTAGTGATGGGTGTTGAGGTCAGGTCGGTCTACCGTGGAGGCGAGCTGCTGCATTCTGGACCAAAAGAAAAAAAGGAAATGCAAGTTTGCCTCAAAAAAGAGTAAAATGAGTTGCAGGAGTAAACAAACAATGGGAGGGAAATAAGGATGCCTTTCTGCAGAGGATAAAAAAAGACCTAATATTGGTTATATGTCTTAAGTGGAGAAATCAGGACTCGACAGTTTTCTTGACTTGAGGATCAACGCTGAGGTCAGACTCATAAAGCTCTGCCAGGTCGCCGTGCGGCTGAGGAGGGAGGGCGCTCGTCTAGTATTTAACAGCTTCCTGGAATGATTGAACATTATCTTATAAATAATACATATTACATTATATCACACATACATAATATAAACATTGGTTGTCATAGTATCACTACACTGTTATCGTATTATTACATCATTTATTATCACTAGACCTTCTTCTTCACTCTCCTCATCCAGACACATGCACTCATATTACAGACTCGTACCATACACATTTTTACATAATGAATCTATATAACTGGTTTTGTTGTCATCTGCATGTCTGTCTATTGTGTCCTAAGTATCCTTCATGTCACCCTTATTCTTGTAATATTATCTCACCAATTTAAAAAAAAAAAGCACTTTGAGTGGTCGACTGACTGGAAAAGTTCTATATAAAATGCAGTCCATGTAGTGACAGGTTGAACATATACTAACAGACTGCCAAGGTTGTTGTGGATTGAGGGGAGGGGCATCAGTCTGCACATGTTCAGCAGGGTTACACTCTCAAAGGAAACAGGAACTTCTGAATAAAAATACAGTAACTTTTGAAGATACCTACATGATTTGTGTAACTCAGACTGTTACAGCCTCACACTCCATTTTTTGTAACATTAATTTAGAGGAAACTTTTCAAGAAGCTGGGTGTGCTTGGATGTAAAAGAGAAAATATTCATCTGTAGGGTTGCCACCTTTTATGTGAAAGAAGCTGGCAACCGGTTTGGTTTTACTTGACTTCCATTGTTCACAGCTCTTTGAGGACATAACAAGAACGAAAAGCACAGAGAAACCAAGTACTAGAATCATTTTATTTTCAAATACGGGACGGGTGGCCTAGAATTTTGTCAGAAGGCGTAGGCGGCATGAAATTTGATGGAGGCGGACGCCTTAAAATTCCCTATGGAGGAAAAACCCTGATAATACAAGATTATAGTGATATTATAAGATATTATATATATATATATATACAGTCTAATGTATATAGTGACCTTCTACTATGAAGCCGTGTCATCTTGTGTAGTGTAGTGCATCTCAGTTGTAGAGGATGTGACCGCTTGTTTAAATGATGTACTCCAGGCAGAGCAGTCAGGGTCAGCCAAGGTAAAGACTAATGGGAATTCACATAAATGATAAACAATCCTCCCTCTCTCCATGGTTTGCGTTATACTCTGTCTCCTCTTCCTCTGTCCCTGTTGCCTCTTTTCCTTCTTTGCTTTGACTCTCGCTTGGTGCTTCTTGCCCTCTTGCATTCAAATAGGTTTCTCAGAATGAAACTTTACTCGATAAGTATATTCTCCAGGGTCGAACAAATCCCAGAAACATTTCATTTGACTTTAAACACAATATGTGATTTTCAAAAGCACCTTATTCAGAATTAAACTCCACCTGCCAATTCGAAAATGAAACATTTGTATGCACTTATCAACCTTCCTCAAGCACTGAATTACATTTTAACAAGAACAGATGAATCCAGCTGGCAGGTGAGGTAATAGTCTTGGCCAGGGAGGAATCATCCATTCACCACTCTCTGTTCTGGTTATAAAATTTTCACCAGATTATGTGGCTGACAGCTGTTGTCTTCTCTTTTAAATAAAAAAGAGGAAGAAGTTAACATCAGTTGGTGAGCAGCTCACCGGCTGCTGACTCTTCCACAACTCTTTCAAATTACAAAAGACTTCTTTCAGAGCTGTCAGTCCAAAGCTGAATTTTCCACAACACCCCTGATTTCCAGCAACTTACAGTGTGCTGTGTGTGGAATGGCCTTTTGGGAGCTTTGCAGTAAGCCCACTCTGGAAGACGGGGCAATCTAATTTCAGGCCTCCCACAAGACACAAACAGTGAGCAAGTGAGGAATACCAATGAGTACAGTTTGAGAAAGCCTGAAAATGAGAGTACAGCAGTTCAGCGCTTCCAACTGTTTTCAATATCTTGCTCATTTGGCTCTATCTGCTGGGATATAATCACCTCTTAATTGTAGTCATGCTTGACAGCAAAGTTTATCCTCAGCCAGGAGGAGATACTGATTTCTGAAGTCGACTGGCAGCAAGTGCAGCAGCTGTAACACAAACAGCAAGTGCAATATAATCATGTGGGAGTGAAAGAGGTGTGTAACTCTGAGGGAAAATATGTAATGATTAATTGCAGTTGATTTTTAACCACACTGCTGACATGGCTCAGTGGATGACAACAATGATCATTCATTCGATTGACCACTTTGGTCAAAGAGTGGAATATCCAAAAGCTGCCTGACCATCAGGAGTGCCAAGAGTTTCTCTGGTGAGCAGCTGGACAAGTGGCGGGACAAGTATCAAAACAGAGACAAAAAAAACTGCAGCTGAAAATCGATCGGTATGTGCCTTGATTAACTGGCCCATAGCGTTGTGCGGTTACTGGACCAGGGTGGGCGGAGCCGTTTAAATATGTTTGGCTATAGTCTACCAAATAGTTCCTCATATCCCTACGTTGTAGCCTGCCCCCTTTCCCATCGCTCTTGTCAATCAATCAGAACGTAATGAATGAATGTATCAGTGTGTAAAAATCATAGATAAACACATGCTATGAAACAAGAGTGGAGTCATGTTGTGTTTTCTGCTGTATATGTTTTTCCCATGCGGCTTGAAAGGCGGCGTGACGTGTGCATGAATGACTGTATGTAAATGGGCGTGTGCCAGGACCAGCTGGTAATTGGTGTGCAGCACTGACCGTTGCAGCTGATTGGCTCCTGTCGGAAGTCCACCATCCATGAGGAAACAAGATTGCGCGGCCAAGTTGCAAGTGAAGAGAACCACATCTTCATCCTGTCCAAACTGGCCACACTATTGTCCGCATCCATGTACCTTTTTGTCATATCCAGGGCCTTGTTGTGTAAGGAAGGGGTGGACTGCCCTTTCTCCTGTTTTTGCCACTTAGTCGGTTAGTTGATGTGTTTTAGTTTTGTGACATTTGGGCAGGTTATGTTGATGTTAGACTTGTTCACTTTGTTATTTTGACCTTTGTCCACCCTGAAGCTGAAGCCCACTCTCCTCCTATTGAAAAGCACTTTTGTAAATAAATACAGCAGTTAACAGTCTAGCCATTTGTTCCTGTGGCTACTTGGGACTTGGTGAAGATGGAATATTCATGTTGCGTCTTGGCCACACGGAACATAGCACCAGGCAAAGCACCGGTGACATGGTCAGGTTGATTGTGATAAAGTTTGACATGTATGGATGACACATTAACATGATGGCTTCCTGTTTTTTCCACATTTAATAAAACAAAAACTACTAAATGATAAATCTTGGCTTTGTATTTCTCAATCTCTGTCGCTACTGTCTAGTGGAGATTAGACTGTTACTACGATGACTGTTGCTGCCATTAGTACTAGGGGCAGATTTAGTGGTTTGTTTTCACCCTTCCTCGAACTGGGAGTGTCTCTTTTCTCTTTACTAAAACTATTACATAGTGAAAATCCTGTCTGTACAGCCACTAGGCCAGTATGTTGTATGTACACTATAATTTATTTATTGTAATCAAGGGTTCAGGTGAGGTGATAACTTTACTTGAGAAGAGCTGGATAGATTTCTAGTTTTAACCACGTTTCCACTGCAAGAACCAGCGTCTAAATTTAGTTCTGGGGTCATTGATCGACCCCCAGAAATGTCCCTGGTCGGAGGGGTAGTACTTTCCAAGGGTTCAGGAACTTTGGGGGGGGGTTGGTCTGCAGTGCTGAACATTTCTGACTGGTCGAGTACTCGATGCATTTTATTTCAAGTCCGCAGTGAGCGAGCAAAAGCATTTTCCACATCGTGAAACAGGTCCAGGAGAAGGTAAAAAAACTGAAACAGGACTTCAAAAAAATAAAGGTCCACAGCAACCAGAGTGGCGAGGGCTGCCACCCATCACGTATGATACAGGATCGTCCTGTATTTGAAAATAAAATGCTGCGTCCTGTGTTCAATATATATGGACGCAATTTGTCTGGTATTTTCGTTCACAGCCTACTATTATATAGATAATATAATAATATATATAATATATACATATTATAACATATAATATATATATTACATAATACATAATATATAACATATTATATGTTGTACTATTATTTCTGTGGATCTCATCATGGACAATGGAGGGAATTAGCAAAACGTTCTAATTAGTTTTGGGTCTGAATGCTGTTGGTTCATGCATGGTCATTGGATTCCTGCGTAGCAGGGGGATGAGTAGGTTTTATCTAAGTGCTGCCTTGGTTCACCATGTTAAGGGCTAGAGGGAGGGGATGAAGTGGACTGGTTGGTGGGAGGAAAACTAAGGAGAAGGTTGGGGGTAACGAATCTTGTTATATTGCACTTTGCCTGGTCTGCCTTGTATCACATTTGAGACTAACATGGTTCTTCCCCTCTAACATCAGAATAGGGAAAACCCATCTTTGTAAATGGTAGACAAGGGCAGGACCAGCTCTGATCACACCTTCCTGACTTTGAGAGTGCAGAGCCAGACAAATTGGATGGTTGTCTGAAACATCTGGCTGGGTCTGAAAATATCATTTCTAGTCTGTACAGAACACTGCACTGTATATAGCTGGAATTAGAACTAACATCATTAAAGCAGAATGGGAAGCAGAACTGAGTGAACAGTTGTCTGAGGACAATTACTCAGTTGTTGTTCTGTTGTTCATTCTGTGCTTGGTGTTGTCGATCCACTTCATGGATATTGTCTGTGATATGTATCTGTTTGAAGTTTGTCTGTGTAGGACACATGTTAATCAGGATGCCATATATGATCAAGGTCCTACTTTTCACAATAAAAATACTTCTGACACACACAAAAAAAAATAAAATAATAATGATCAAAGCCAAAATTACAGCCCATCACAGGATGGTGTCACAGTTCCTTCCATCTTACTCCATTCCTCAAGGCCATAGAGGAACTATTTTCATGGGGTTGGAAAGCTCCAGAGGATGAATCAGAATTTATGGAAGAAGAAGGAAGTTCCCACATTTAAGCTGTGGCTCAAAGAAATGACTGACACCTTCCACCTTGAAAAAATAAGGTTTGTTCTGAGGAGCAGAGAATCGTAATTGAACAGGATCCTGCTGCCGCTCATCTGTTACCTAAAAAACAACCCATAGTGGACACGCCTTGTGTAATTGACTGTCCATTATTACTTTTCACCTCTTGTTTTAATTTTCCATCACAACCTTTACTGTCATATACAATGTACTGAGCAGAGCAGAGGGAGGGAGGGATTATGAAGAGTGTATTTTTCTTTTGTCTTTATTTATCTTGGACACTATTTGTTTTATTCTTTTTGTTTTTTGCCTTTTTTCCCTAATGAAAGACAGTTTTCCTCCCCCACATCATGCAATTTCTATTAAATAAAACATACTTTACAAAAAAAGAAAGAAAAAAAAAAAAAAGAAGTGGATTGGAAGACAGACCATAATATGTGAACGTGAGTGAGAGGTTGTGGCCAAATACAGAAGACAGGGTTGACTGGCACTCAGCTGTATTTTTATATCTGTAGCTGCCTGGTACAAGTATGTACAGTCAATATGAGCAGTTTTGTATTGCATCACTTACACACACACAAATTACTTTTTTTTGCAGTAAGGCAGGACAATCCACACAATACTGTAAAGAAGTGACCTTTTTGTTGTATTGGAATCTACAGTGATATATATATATATATATATCATAGTAGTAGGTACTTATATAGTATCTGCAATCACTTTTTGTTTGTTTTTGCTTTAATTTTTCATAAGTTGAAATTAAAGATCTAAGATAAATAAGACAAATGTGTTTAAATTCATGTAAATGAGCACTTCTCCTTTGCCAAGTCATCCATCCACCTGACAGGTGTGTCATATCAAGATGCTGATTACACAGCTTGATTACTGCCCAGGTGTGCCTCAGGCTTTTCACAATAAAAGGCCACTTTAAAATGTGCAGTTTTATTTTGAATCAAGAATGACCCCCCCCTCGTGGTTGTATCCCCCCGCCAACCAGCCATGTTACAGGAAATATGGTCACAATGTGTCCGTCCTGAGTTAAAGGCAGAACATTATGATGTCACAGTGAAGTTGACCTTTTACTTTTTTGATATAAAATGTCATCACTTAATTTTACCCTTATAGACATTTGAGTAAAATTGTGTCATAATTAGTGAATGAATTTGTGCGTTATGGCTAGAAATGTATTTTGTGAGGTCACTGTGACCTTGACCTTTGACCACCAAAATCTAATCAGTTCATCCTTGAGTCCTAATAAATGTTTGTGCCAAATTTAAAGTTCCTTCAAGGTGTTACTGAGATGTTGCGACAACGAGAATGGGACAGACAATCCAAAAACATAATGCTTTCGGCCCTGACTGGCATAATAATTAAACAATACTGGTGATATATAATGTAATGTTACCTGCTGCTAGTGTGTTTTAGGCCAGTGTGTTACTGTTGGGAGACTAATGTCGCTGTTTCGGTACCAGAGAGTTGTGTAGGAAGAGTTTTAGTTGCATTAGTGCATCAGTTCTGGATGTGGAGGTGAACTGTTCTGCTGAGCTGCATGTCGGTAACAAGAACTGTGTGAAGAGTTGTGAAGAAGTGAGCTTGATAAAGAGAAATGTTAGTTACCAGTTGTAAAAAACACTAAATGCAACATTCACTCTTCTCCTTTATTTTGAAGAAGCATTAAATGGCCTTTGAGGATATTTACTAGACAAGATGCAGGTATTATATTTAGCCAGTCCTATCTTATGAAGGTGAACGCTGTTGTACACCGTGATCAAATGAATAATAAGGCCAGAATGTGCTTGTCTAATTTCCTATGATTAATGGAGCTGCTGGAAGTGGAAGATGAAGAGCAGAGCCGTCCAGAGGAAACACTCCGCTGTACTTACACTTCATTATTGTTACAGCACGTCTTCTCGGCTGTCAGACAGAATTACACTGAAGAGCTTCAAATGACAGACGGGGGTTTGTAGAGATTAACAGCACTTTAAAAGTTTCAACGGTGCACGCTGTGGGTATTAACTTGTGAATCATCAAAACAGCAGAAACAAATAGCAGAAACAGAGGTAGTCCTCTCCTGTATGTAGAAAACCCCATAAACAAATCCAATACACTTACCTAGGTCATCCCAGACACAGCGACTATAACACTTCAGAGATGATTGAGATATGAAACCTTTCACTCGTCTCGCCTAACATCTTGTCAAATGTGCTGAAGGGGAAAAAAAAGTGTGCACTGTCTTGTAAAAGTAGTTTTCGTTTGCTGTGGGACTTCTCAGCAAATGCTTGGTAATGTTACGAGACTCCATGAAACACTCCAGCAGCTCTAAATCTGCCAACGTAATGTAAATTCTACAGGTCTGGCCAACCATTAAATTCCTCAAGATATAAAATACCAGGGACGGGAGCGAAATGAAGACCTTAGGTGTTTTCTTCCCTCTCTCCCCTCACTCTTTCGACCAAGTGAAAGTTTAATTAAAAGATATCATCTTCACTCGGAGCCCACTCCTGCTGCTAAGTCAGGAGGTTATCTTCTGTGACTGCTACTCAGAGACCACTGCAATGACTGCGGGTTGGAGCTCAATGTGCCGACCATTATGTCTGTACAGGGAGTCTGTAGAGCAATTACTGACATTACCCACTGAAGCTTGTGCTGTCTCTGGTCACTTTGAATGTGTTTTGTGAGAGGTGTGTTAATGTCACTTAAAAAAGGAGAAACACAACATCTCAATTAGGAGAGTACCTTTATTAAAGGTGCCCTATGCATTCCTGCACCGGAGTGGAAGCCCTTCTGCCGGCGGAGTTCTCGCCACCTTTGAATCGATTCCCCAATATAAATGCGGGTCTTCATTTGTTCCTTCTCCATTTCTCTCCTCCTCGCCGTATATTCATCCGAACGTCTTTTCTTTGGTCGTGTCCGTTCCTCGGCCAGTTCCCAAAATATATCGTTGAGTCGTTAGACATAGTTCACGGCGCCGTCCAGCTATCTCCTCTCAGATACTCACGCTGCTCCAAGGAAGCAAGGAAGTGATAGAATCTATGGTGGCCCTGAGAGGTCAAGGCACCACAACTTCAGAAAACACATGCAAACAGACAAAACACAAACAAATTCAGGAAACATCTTCATCAATTTGACAACACATGAGCTGCAGATACTCACAACACAACGTATTTCCAGGTGACACAATAAAGTGATGAACGTGGCTGTGACGCATTTGTATGGATGTATTATAATACATGTATTATTTCCTTTGGAACTACAATTTCTCAACCGTTGAACTACCATATTCCTACACATAAGCGCGCCTACGACCGACACGGTATTACTCCACAGATCAGCTATTTGAGGCTTGTATGTAGCTCGCGGATTTACTGCAGGTAATTTACTTACTATAGATAATTACCTCACACAACCCCATGTCAAATAACCCCAACTATTACTTTAAGCGCTGACACGACCTGGGCAAAAATCCTAGACATGGAAAATAAAACTGTATGTACACTTGGTGCTTCCACCTGATTCAGCCGGTTGTGACATTAGTGGGCTTATTAAAAACTATCTAACCCTATTTGGTGACATTCCTGCTCAAACTAATGTGCTGAGTCATGATGTTGATGTGGGCCATAAAGCAGTGCACACCTATACCTAAATCATGAACCTCCATCATGGTTTTGCTGTTCGAGGTTGTAGTCCCAGGAGCTCCACTTCACTACTTGTTCCCAAATCTGATCAGACTATCCTAGGTTGAACAGCGTCACCTAACCAGATTCTTTTCCACTCCCGTGCAGGGACGTCCGTAAATCTCATTTCCTAGAAAGATAATGGCAAGTAATGCCAGTTGGTTCTGAGAATTGCGCCAGCCACAATCATGTGTAGTGTTCTCAACTCAGTTATTTAGATGATATCGCAGCCTACTCATCAACTTGGTCCGAACATGTGTAAACCCTTTGTGAAATCTTTTCCCTGTTTGTGCACAGCAAATGTGAGTTTGACAAGGCCTGTTACGGCCGCTACTCTGGCCACTTTTGTTGTGTTTAATTTTTCTGTCTGCCAGGCTGCCTGCCGAGCGGCCTGCTCCTGTCCGCACGGATGCTCCACCCTCTCTTGCCTAATTGGTGCTGTTGTTTGCAGCTGGCCAATCCCTGCCGCCCAATCAGGAACACCCAGCAATAAAAGCTCCGGCCCGCCTGTCAGTCCAGGCAGCTGACTGTTAGTGGCAGCTCGCCTCTTTGTTGTAAGAACATTTGTAGTGTGTGAACCTTATGATAGCACAGAGTGGTCGTTTGTTGTGCCACAGTTTTTGTTTTGTAACTTACTGCTGGTAATCTTGAAAGCCTGGAAGTGGGGTCAGGTTTAGATTTAATACTGACACTGATTTTGCTGGTTCATCTGCTCGTAGCCATTTGTATTGTTAAAAACACTAGGTGCAGGGGTGCTGTTTCCGGTGTATTTTGGTTCTTTAGTCGGCCTTGGTAGCCAGTTTTGTTTCTCCTTTTACTTTCAAGTGGATAATTCCTTGTACTGATTAGCTCATAGAGAGTCCTCCTTTTGTTGTATTCTGTGTTTGATTTGGACAGCACCCACCGGCCCCATTCCTTGGTTTGTGTTTTTTTCTTCATATAAACCATTATTTTTACAATTTATGATACAATAAACAACCTTATACCTGTTACCAACTGGGTTATGTGTTGCTTCCCTTTCCCCTGTGAGCCGGGTTGTAACAAGGCCGTTGTGACCTATTAGGGTAAACAGGTGGGACAGGGTTGTGTGAGCCTTGTCTCTGCCAAGGTGCAAGCAGTATTAGATTTCCAAGCTCCCAAAATGCTCCGTGAGCTCCACCGTTTTCCGGAGATGGTTGGATATTACTGATGTTTCTGCTCCATTGAAGCGCTTACTAAGTCCGAACTAACCCTTGAAGTGGTGAGAGGAGTGTTGGAGTGTGCTTGATGAGGCCACAGCTTTCCTCTGCAATGCACATACTCGAGACTTCACCCATCTGTTAAACCGTGAAGCTGATGCCTGATGATCCTGCAGGAGGATGACCGTGGTATTGATCATTTCTTCAAAAAAAAAAAAAAAAAAAACATCAAGTGCACTATAGCACTACTGAGATGGAGGCTTTAAACTTGTTCTGTGCCGACTTCTTCTCTGACCTCAACCCACTTGTGTTTTTCACTCAGATGCAAAACCAGCAACACATGTGATGGGCTCTATTGTTGCAAGACTTTTGATATGGGTATTTGTTATAAAAGGATGAAAGGTTTGGAAAACATTGTGGCCGGCATGCTATCTGGATCTTAATTCAGACATTTTGTTAAGGGGGAAATGCCTTCTTTATTGTGACTCTGGGTCATTAGTTTGACAGCTCTCCCTCTCCTCCTCCTTGGTGTGTTCAATCAGTGTGTGATGTGGTGCAGGTGTGTTCCAAGTGCCACTGGCTGATTGGCTGACGGGAGGATTTAAACCTCAGCAGGTGCCAACCCTTCACCCTGCCCCCTCTCTCCTTCATCTCCCAGCAATGGAGGCCATCAGGCTGCACTTAGACGTGTCTGTCAGTAATATTGTCTAGTTTGTGAGCTTTCATGTTTGCTTCATGGTAACTATATGTGTTCGTTAACTTCAAACATACCATTTTGTACATTAACTGACAAAACTAGAAAAAAAAACATCACTTAAATACTGAGCATTTCCAACAGTATATGAAGTAAAACCTGATGACATGCCAGAGAAATGAGACTGAAGACTGAAGACAAGTCGGGATAAAATGGTAAATAAATCAACTAAGTACACAGACCAAAATAGGGGGAAAATGAACTACTTGATGCTGCTTGACTGCTTTTACATACAGCTCAATTGTTTCCCTCTCCAAACTGTCAGGATGTGAAAGGTAAAGAAATACGGTGGATAATACATGTTAACGGGTTAGAAGGACACACTAACCGATATGCACTTCTCTCGCCTTGCGGCTGCGTCACATGGTCTCGAGATGTCTGTTGATGTAATCTTGTGATGACGTCTGTTGATGTTATATTGAGATCATACCAGCAACATCACATAAAACTGACACTTTCCACTATAGGTGTCTCTGTCTAGGCTGAATCTGAATATGATAGACATAAAAAAAATTAAATATATTATTTTTTAACAATTTTGCAGCTGCATGAGGAGACAGTGACATTTTCTGTCAAAAATAAATCAAATTGATTAATAATGAAAAGAAACTGAACATTCCAGTAACCTGCAAATTCTGTCAAGAGACAGAGCTGCAGCGACGCAGCAGAGACATTAACCCGATTTTCATTTCCAACTAAATAAACATCTTACTGACGTTACATTGACGTGTGGTGCCATAAACCATTTATTATCAGGAATTTGCCTCTGATCCTTTGTCACTTGATCATGCATTGTGAGTCCTTATCCTGTGTTTCTGTCAGTTTAGGTGTGGTGGCTGTGTGTGTGTTCGCAGTCGTAACCCAGTGATGGCTAATTGACATTGTTATGTTAGCAGACTTATGGTTTTGGTCACCATGCCTCACAACTAGAATACCTGCTATGTCAAATTGACGTTCACATTAGACTGACATTGAATTTCAGTCACCCGACATCACAACCTTTTATAATGTATTATTGGGGGTACAAAAGTGAATCCAGAGATACATAATTACAAGTGTTTCCCATTTTTGTGATAACAGGAACACCCCCAGGCCTTGGAAGAAGGCCTTGAGAACAAGAACACCAACACATTGTCTCTGTATAGAAAATAACACTAATAGCAAATTATAGTGTACAAATATATCAAATATTTAAAACATTCAAATATTTATGAATATTAATCATGTATACTTTCAAATAAAAGAAAAGGGGGAATTATATGAACAGCCCTGAGAATAACTAACTTTTTAAAGAAATAAAAGAACAAGTTTTGGGGATGGGGGACAACCTACATTCAAACAAATATCAATGATGGTGGCCAGCTGGGTAATTTTAGAGTTAATAGTAGACTCACACTACAGCTGTTTTAGCTAAGACTACATTTAGTACACTTACACCATAAGAATATTATACAGCCTTGAAATATATGTAAAACTAATGTTCAGCTATCATTTAGTCATGCATCCGTTTATTTGATGTAAAAGAGTAAAAGCTGAAAATGAACATTTTGGGGATAGTGGATGTTTATAGTAAATTTCAGGGGAAATCAGTGTAAGCAGAGACGCTATAAAGTTGCCCATTTTTTTTACATTAAATGAACAGTTTATTACCTTTTTTTTTATATATCTAGCTTGTGTCCAGCAGTGAGCTTGATGCTTCTGTTGGAGAGTAAGAAGAGCAGCTCTGCTGTTTTACTGCTGACTGGCGTTTAGCCTGTGGAGGTTTACAGATGCTGTTTACTTCACCCTCAGGCTGGATGACAGCTCGCCAACATGAGTGACAAATGTGGAGGCGAGAACTTCACCAACAGGAGAGAGAGGCAGGAGTGGTGGTACACTTCCTACCTCCAAGGTGAAAAGTTTCATTATGGTGTTTAAACCAAATGCAAAGCAAGTGAAGCGATAGTTATCACTGGCAAATATGTGTATACTACCAGTATATGCAGAGGGCTTGTGCATTAAATTAAAAAAAAAATTGGCTGGTTGTTCTGGGGGCCCCTGAATGGCGATGACACAGGGCAGGCACTTGAGGAGGTGCAGCCAGGAGTCTTAAAGGTGTAATGTGTAAGATTGTGCTACTTGCTCCAACTCCATAGGGGGCAGCATTTCACCTCTTCACCCCTGTCCAGTTAATCATGTAGTTGTTTTCCCCATGTTCCTTACAATTTATTATTTATGTGCATTTATTGTCGATAGTTAAAATTGGTGATAGAAAAGAAACAAATTATGAGTACTTGTAATGCAAACAGTATGCTTTTATTTACCTATAGAAATATGAAGGCAAGGCGATACTGCATGACACATGGGTGTCAGGCGACAGCAGCATGAGGAAGGGATGATGACATCATCACAAAGGCAGGATCAGAGAATAAGGTTTATTTCCAGGTAGGTTTTTGCTTACAAGATATTTGGCTTGATGTTTTGTGCAGTATCCAATAAACACATTAACAGGAAATAACAATAAAAAGGTAAAATACTGCAACAGTCAAAAAGAGAAATATACATAGATACACACATTCAAAAAATAATACAAAAGTGTTGACAAAACTCCTGCTGAGCAGGATGTGCAAAAGATCACAGTATAGACAATATGTGTTCTGTGCAGGGATAATATTTCTAATTAATACAAGGTGTTACTGTAATGTGGTTGTTGATGGTTGATGAGGCCAGACTCAGAAGAAGAGGCAGGTGCTGGTCCATCACTGGGGAGACTGGACTGGAATTCTGGTCCTGATACAGACAAACATGTGAGAGGACAATTAGTTTAGATCATACAGGTTCTTTATATTCAAACATGTTAGGCCTGCTGTGTGTGTATAATAAATAGTAAGGATAGATACTGTATGAATATGCTAAAATGAATACAGTATTAGGCAGTGGATCCTGAACCTGCTGGTTCTGGATCAAACAGTCTCTTTGTCTCACTTGTAAAAGAAAAGTTACTGAAGCATCTATCTGGACAACAGCCGCAGGAACAGGCTAAACTCTGCTACATCGCTAAAACATCTGTCGACATCATCAATCATACATTTATGCCACTTGAAGTGTTTGTCAGTGCGGTTTATCATTTGGACTGATGATACTTTTTGCTACAGACCAACATCAGATGTGACTCACCAGTCTAAAAGAAAAGTCTCATCTCTTTGCTCACCCAGAGCTGTCTCCTGCGGCGGAAAAACACACCAGCATTCACCCATGTTTTGCTTCTATACAGTTGAACGTGGTTTCTTGTCAGAGTGGTCCTTCGGGATGGAGATGAGGATCGTTTTCTAGGCGCCTCAGCCATCTGTGCGCCTCTGTGATGCTTGTCAGCAGCTTTTTTTCTTTTTTTTTTGTCAGAGCTGTAGCATAACTTCAAGCTCAGGCGGAAATTCTTCTCTGCGTGACTGAGGGCAGACGAGACGCTACACTGACTCACACAGCATCTAGTGTGTCTAGGTGGGATTACAACATGGTCCGGGACGCAGCTAGTTGGTTAGCGTGCTCATTTCAGTAGATATCTCTGAAATACAATAGATGATGGTCTTGGTCATGACATCATCACTGTGGCTCCTTCACATACTATTGATGGTGTTGGTTCATTTTTTGAACATTATAAACTAAAATTCTGGCCAGATCTTACACATTACACCTTTTTAAGTGGGAGCTCAGACAGGACTCTTCACTCACAGACAGAAGGAGCTGCTGACACTTTGTTTCACAAAGACGCAACACACTTCACCTGAGTCTCCATTACTTCTCTCTGCTCTATGTGCTGATTCTGTTCCTGTGTTTTTCCAGAACACTCAGACTTCAGGCCACTGGGAGAATGTTCTTCCACCTCATCATCCCTGACAGACATTTTTTCATCCTTCAAATCTCCGGCACCCTGCGGCAGCAGGAGCAGAGGTAGAGGTGGCGGGGAAGCAGGGCCCAGGACGGCTCAGCTGTGGGTTCTCCCTACCTCTCGTAGATGGAGGTCCTGGAAGCGGACAGCTGACTCTCCTCTGTCTGCGTCCTCACTGGTAAGATGAGCTGCTCTCTGCAGTGCGGCCTTCTCCTGTGAACCTTCTGTGCCTGCAGAGTGAACACAGCTGACAGTGTTGGACTAACATTAGATATGTGATGGTGTGTTCACAGCAGCTGGTGAAGACAGTAAAGGTTAATAATCTCTGAGTGAAGTGTAAAGTAAAGAGACTGACCACTGAGAGAAGGTAGAATAGTGATACTAATAACATCCACATATGTTCCAGGTTTCCTTTAATTAAAAAACACTCAATTAGTAATTTTGTCTAGTTTGAAACAGACATGTTGCCTATTTGGTGTCAAAACCTATAAAAGACAGCTGTGACAAATGTTTGAAATAAAGTGCAATGGCTCATCTTGTGGTGCACGATGCACAGAAAGGGGGTTAGGGTCCAGCTTGTTCTGTTGGCAGAGTGTCAGTGTCACCATGCTCAGTAATCCCAGACAGAACTGTGATGCCGATGACACTGGCTATCCGGGTGTCCATGGGTGAAAGTTGTGTAGTAGTCTGTCCTCCTCCAGTCACAGATGATGCTGTGATGTGTTTTTTGCACTAAGCTTAACATCAAACCACTTTTTTTTTTTTTTTTAATTTCTGGTAGAGATCTCTCCTCCGACCCGACTGAATTAACAGCATTTGTGACTTCTCCCATGCAGCATTTTTTCAGGCTCTCCCTGAGCCCCGCGATCTCCTCCACCTCTGCCTGACTGATGTAGCCCCTTTGGGGGTGGCCAGGGACTGCTGCTGCGAGGGATCCAAAGAATCCAGCAGGTACTACTCATCAACTCCCTCATCAACAGCCTCCCCCATGTTGTCCCAATGTACATCTTCATCCTCCACTGTGCCCAGGTCCTCGCTGCCATCAGGCTTACCTGGGAGATCTTGTAGCACCCGGCCGTCTGTGCGTACAAGTAGCTGAGCCCCATCAGCTCCTCCTCTGAAGAAGAGGAAGAGAACAAATGATAATTTCTTGTCATCTTTCCTGTTATGAAAGCATCAATGATAATTCAGTTCAATAATGAGATGAGAAAAAAAGAATACAATTCATGAAGTAAAACAAATAAATAGATAGAAAATAGAAATAGAAAAAAAAACAAGCAAATGGCAGAAAAACAAAGTTTCTTTGTGTATGAATAATGGTGTACGTGTATATAATATCTGTCACATCAATTGATGTTTTAATGATGCATCCCTCAGTTTGCAGCATGTCCCTCCCCTAATACAATCTGATGCTTTTTACTGTCATCTCACTGAAGTTTGGGATTAAAGTTATTATTTATTAACTTGGAATAATTGGGGATTCCAAGTGTTTATTCTGTGTGTCTTTATTCTCCTGGTTGTCTGTATTTCCTGTTACTTCAGCGGCTCTGTGCAGCTTTCAGCCAGTGTGAGCCTGTGGAAACGCTGAGTCAGCTGGTTGAAAGTCTGCTGCTCCTGACTGCTGTAGCATCTTGTCTAATTCCTGGTCCTCCACCCTCCTGCTGCTGCCTGTGCCCCCGTCCTCATTCCACCTGGTCAGCCCCTCCCACAGGTACATCTGGAAGTAGCAGCTGCTGATGGCGGTGCCTGTAACATGACAGAGAAATGTCAGGGTTTTGAAAAAGCCCCAGAAGAAGAAGAACACTCAATGCATTTATTGATTGTTCTCCTGGGATGAACCTGTTGAGGTGCAACCTCAGGCTCTCCCTGGTCAACTGGCCTGTCCTGGTGTAGAGGTGGACACCAGGAGGATCTTGGATGTGGTGACGAGGAGGATTAGAGTTCAGTTCTAAAGCTTCTGACTGTTGGAACCTAAACAACCTTACCTGGATACAGGCCGCGTCTCCTCTGGGTGCTCCAGATCTCCATCATGTGGTCCCGGTCCAGGCGTGGGATGATCATGGTGTCAATGGCACGCATGAACTTGACGATTGACTCGGTTTCCTGCATCCCGCATGTGCAGTGGAGACAGTGCTGAGTCATCTCTCCGAAGAGCATGGCGTTCCTCCTCCTGGACTGGTCTGACTGCTTGGTCCTCCTCAAGAAAACACGTTCCCCTGTCCCACTCAGAGATTCAGCAAGACAGTCGTCACATGAAGTCTGGACGGGGGGGGGGGCAGCGTAGCAGCTGCCCCTATTCCCCCCCATGAACTGCGAGATGTCTGGTCTGACTGACATCTCTGGCCATGCAGGGAACAGGGCAGCTGCTACGCATGTCCCTCCCCCCTTCCTGCTGCAGTCCCTGTGCACACAGAGGACAAGTGGAGGGTCCGTCCCGGCCTGCTGGTACCACTCCTGCAAGTCCTGTAGCCCAGGGCCCTCGTCATCCACTGAGTGGTGCCAGCGTCTGCTCCGCTCAGCGTCTTGTTCACCTGCAGAGGACAGGAGTGTCTTTAGGATGGAGCCATAGGTCGACGTCACCTTCAACCTCAGCTCCTTGATCCTGGTGAATGAGTCCTTGACGTAGGTAGCCAACAGCCAGCTGCTGCTGCTGGGTACCAGCTCCATCTTTGGCAGAGCGGGAAGAGGGGGCAGCTGGACTCCAGGGGCCTCAAGTGTCCTGCAGGTTTACAGGAAGTTCGTGTCTCGCCTCATCCACTCTGCCGTGTGCTGCTCGATGAGGGAGGAGCGAAAGCGGCTGGTGCTGTTACCCAGCGTGCGCCCCCAGTCATCACGACAGCCTGCAGCGCCGGCAGTGCAGGGAAGAGCTGCTGGGGGCGGAGCTTCAGCTGTCTCCTGACGCACTCTGACCAGCTGGCTACCTGCTTCCTGCAGTACCTGTGGGAGAAGATGTGTCTTTACTCCCTGTTCCTGCACTCTAGTACATTATTACTTTTCCTCGGTCTCTTTGTTGCTCTGCGGTATCCAAGGACAGCTGGAAGGCCGGCTTCTTAGAGTGACGAGTAACATGAACATTAAGTTGCGCTTTGGGCCAAAAAACACAGTGTATGTCCACAACAAATGGTCTGTCATGGTCTAGCCCACAGATGGAGTATCCCACAAGATTTAGAATGATCACATGATTAGTTGCATGAACACAAAGCCTGTCACTTTTCGCTCAAGGCTGAAGGCATGGCAACAGATTCTCAACAGAGTCGAACATGTGTTCTGTCTTGGATCGAGTGCAGTAGGACTGGCGGTGAGCGTGACCGTGCCGATGATGGAGAGTTTTGGTGGGCAGAGTTCCTCACCCATGCTTTCTCCCCCCCAACCCACCCCCAGTGTTTGGTTTTCTGCACTTCCTTAACATGTGCAC
>NW_019174404.1:23056671-23060033 GCF_002260705.1 Seriola dumerili
GATTCAGCAAGACAGTCGTCACATGAAGTCTGGACGGGGGGGGGGGGCTCTCAGAGCTCACACCTGCCGCTATTCCCCCCCATGAACTGCGAGATGTCTGGTCTGACTGAGTGGTGCCAGCGTCTGCTCCGCTCAGCGTCTTGTTCACCTGCAGAGGACAGGAGTGTCTTTAGGATGGAGCCATAGGTCGACGTCACCTTCAACCTCAGCTCCTTGATCCTGGTGAATGAGTCCTTGACGTAGGTAGCCAACAGCCAGCTGCTGCTGCTGGGTACCAGCTCCATCTTTGGCAGAGCGGGAAGAGGGGGCAGCTGGACTCCAGGGGCCTCAAGTGTCCTGCAGGTTTACAGGAAGTTCGTGTCTCGCCTCATCCACTCTGCCGTGTGCTGCTCGATGAGGGAGGAGCGAAAGCGGCTGGTGCTGTTACCCAGCGTGCGCCCCCAGTCATCACGACAGCCTGCAGCGCCGGCAGTGCAGGGAAGAGCTGCTGGGGGCGGAGCTTCAGCTGTCTCCTGACGCACTCTGACCAGCTGGCTACCTGCTTCCTGCAGTACCTGTGGGAGAAGATGCGTCTTTACTCCCTGTTCCTGCACTCTAGTACATTATTACTTTTCCTCGGTCTCTTTGTTGCTCTCGGTATCAAGGACAGCTGGAAGGCCGGACTTCTGAGAGTCTTTTCGGTGTTGGGCTGCTCGGTATCAACGGACAGCTGGAAGGCCGGACTTCTGAGAGTGACGATGAACAATGAACATTAGTTGCCTTTGGCCATAAAGAACATCAGTGATTGTCCCACAAATGGATCTGTCATGGTCCTAGCCCAGTGTGAGTTATCCCCATGATTTAGATGATCACATGATTAGTTGGCATGCAACACAAAGCCCCTGTCACTTCGACTAGTTCAGGCATGAAGGGCATGTGGCAAACAGATTCTCGCACAGAGTCGAAACATGTGTTCTGTCTTGCGGATGGGCAGTTAAGGACTGGCGGTGAGCGTGACCGTGCCAACTGATGGAGAGTTTGGTGGCTAGAGTTCTCACCCATGCTTCTCCCCCAACCACCACCCCAGTGTTTTGGTTTTCTGCAGTTCCTTTAACGATGTGCACCGTGTTCCGGCGCACTTGAGACGTGGCGAGTAATCAGCCCCCATGCATAACGTTTTTGGTTCTCCCCACTGTTTGCCGCCATGGCCCACCGATCTTGCAGCACTTCCCCTTCTTTCATTGCTAATATGTTTTGTTAATAGTTGTAGGTTGTTATCCAAATAAGCCGTCGTTCTATATAAATTCCCGGTTGGTATATTTTGTTTCAGTGGATTGTTTAATTTTTAATTGTCGGTTAATTGAGTAAATAAAGCATTGTAAAGTCTTGGGGGGAACTCTGTCTCTGTCCGATCATTTTACTGTTTTGTCAGTCATGGTATCGAACAAGAATCTTAGGCGAGACATTCTTACGATATTTCAACCACGTTCCACTATGTGTTTTCCACAGCGGTCTGACCACATTTAACTGTCCCCATTTCAGGTCAGCTGAGACCGAAACCACTGTAAGAGGATTCTGATGATTAAGGAGTAGGTAGGCATACCACGTATAGATCACAGAGGCGTGGAAATGATGGAGGTAGCAAGGAGACGGTAGGATGACTAGCTGAATGGAAAACAATCCACATAGAGGAGAGAGAAAACATGAATACATGAGCCTAAAGGAGGGCGGTCAGGGGCGGACCGTGGCCCGTTGGGAAGTTTACGTTCCATCACGTTGTGTAGAAGAGAGTACGGCTGAAGGGGCATTTTTGGTGGAGAAACACAGACTGGCCAAAAGAAAGGAAAAAAGACAGAAAAAAGAAGTGGGGTGGTGGCATCAAAAAATAAGAAATTAAAAAAAGAAATCATGGTCGTCATAAGCAGACGCAGCTTAAGTGCGCCAAACTGATGCAGACCTTTGATGCACCCGCTAACTTACAAGCTGTTTGAGGCAGGATCCAGCAGCAGGGACACAGCGACAGGTGCATCATTATGTAATCCATTTATTATGATATAAGACTACGCAACAAACCGTGATATATATGTGTGTTGTACATATATATATATACAGTATAGCACTGTTGGCTGCATAAAGTTGGAATAAAATATGTTTTTATCTCTTTTCCATGAAATGATTGTTGAACAATCGTGATTTGTTCTTGAACAGATAAGTGTGATTATCTTTCTCAAAAGAACTTTAGTAGTCACAGTTTCCTTTCCAAGTGATTACTGATGCATTCACGATAGGAATAAACCAGAGATGTGTTGAAATTACCACTTTATGAGCAACAGTGTAATATACTAGAATATATATCAAAATATGGTGTTAATATATTTCATTACACCAACTCTAGGGACTTATCAGCACATACGAAAATAACACAAAGGTCAGTTAAGCAGTAAGTGAATGATGAGTGCACTTGATGCCTTTGCACTGGCCGCTGCACGTTCCTCGCGACGCTAGAATCCAATTGACACCTGGTGAGACGTTATTTGTATCGGTGCATCGATCGCGCGCAAGTCGATACGCCCAGATCGGATTCGGAGGTCAGTGAGTCTGTGCACCAGAGATCTGAGGCTCAACCTACCGCCGCACCTCATCAGTGAAGCACTGCCTCAGATGGTTGGTTTGGGAGTGTCAAGTACAGGCACAAATCGGGCCTTACACACGTACTCGAGTGTACATTTAGTGAAGTTGCCGTGAGTGCAAATTCGACGCAGGTTGGATCCAGAATGGTGATTTCGAATTTCTTACTTTTTGGACTTTGGAGTGTGATTGGTGAACAAGCCGCCCTCAATGGGGTCGATGGTTTTTGGTTTCCATTGACTGTATAATTGTTGAGACACGAAAATGAATGTACTAATAATGTTACATCAGCCTAAGAAGATTGTTCTAACTTTAGATAATTAGTTCATCAAGGTCCGATGTGTGGTTTAACTGTTCTTTTCAATTTTGCGTTCTTTGAGCCAGTGTAATATAGTAGTGAAGCTTGCCTCCCCTGTTCTTGTTTTGATTCAGTGGCAGTGGTGAATGCATAGACAAACTGAGAGGGGAAGGTTGTCAGCAAGACATCCCTTAAGTTGAGGCTTGAAGGCGTGATATCAGATATATCGGATTTCTCTTTCATTTATTGGGCAAAACTTTATGTAGTGTTATAATTAACTGCCACATTTTTGTTAAAGGGCCTCTCCATCTCAGCATTCCTGGCCTGAATTACAGCCCAGTACATCCGCTGGAGCCAGTCAGCAGGGAGGAATGAATGAAAGGGAGGGTGAAAGCCTTATGTATGTGATTAAGACTCATCATTTGAGTTTGTAGCTGTCTTCTAAGGCTGCTGCTTC
>NW_019174404.1:23060058-23101299 GCF_002260705.1 Seriola dumerili
TGTCTTTACTCCCTGTTCCTGCACTCTTGTACATTATTACTTTTCCTCGGTCTCTTTGTTGCTCTGTTGAGCCTTTTCTGTGACTTCATGATTCAGTTACTCATTACTCCTGCGCAGTTTACACAGTGCAGATACTCACTCCCGCTATGACAAAACTAGAGGATTTAGTGAATACAAATTAGCCGAATGCTACATATTAATGTTAACTTGTATAACGCAAATTTCCACAAATTAGAATTTGATTGAGTTTTCAGGGGTTAGATATTAGTGAGTTTCTCTCTTTGCACAGTGGAGCCACAGTAGGACTGATAACAAGTATCCAGATTATAGACAGCTTCTATAATCATGTTGTATTTTTAGGATTTAGGGGATTTTATGAAAGGGTTCATGTTACAGCATTATTGCAGCGAGTGTGCCATCAGCACAGCAGCCAAAATAAGATGGTGAAAAAAAAGATGAAAGAAGGCTACACCGACCAAAATACACCAAAATACATCTACTGCATCTATTTTACACCGTCTATTATTCGGCTTAGTGTATTTCCTCAGAAACCAGTTGTCCGCTCCGTGATGGTCGCAGGAAGTCGGAATCAGGAGGCGAAGCAGCAAGGTGAGACATTAAATTGAAATTGCAATTGAGATGTGTAATGATAGATAGATGTCAGTTTGAAGTTTCATAATTGAGATTGGCCAATCGGTATCAAGGACAGCTGGAAGGCCGGACTTCTGAGAGTGACGAGACATGAACATTAGTTGCCTTTGGGCCAAAAACACAGTGTTGTCCAACAAAATCTGTCATGGTCTGCCCCAGTGAGTATCCCCATAGATTTAGATGATCACATGATTAGTTGCATGAACACAAAGCCTGTCACTTCGACTCAAGGCTGAAGGCGTGGCACAGATTCTCACAGAGTCGAACATGTGTTCTGTCTTGAATGAGTGCAGTAGGACTGGCGGTGAGCGTGACCGTGCCAATGATGGAGAGATTTGGTGGCAGAGTTCCTCACCCATGCTTCTCCCCCACCAACCCACCCCAGTGTTTGGTTTTCTGCACTTCCTTAACATGTGCACGTGTTCCGGGCACTTGAGCGTGGCGAGTACTCAGCCCCAGCATAACGTTTTGTCTCCCCACTGTTTGCCGCCATGGCCCACCATCCTTCAGCACTCCCCCCTTCTTTCATTGTAGAGTGTTTTTATATTGTAGGTTTTATCCAAATAGCTCTAATAAATTCCCGGTTGGTATTATTTTGTTCAGTTGTTTAATTTTAATTGTGTTAATGAGTAAATAAACATTGTAATCTTGGGGGAACTCTGTCTCTGTCCATCATTTACTGTTTGTATCATTACAAAGAATCTTAGGCGAGACATTCAGTATTTCAACACTTCCCACTATTGTTTCCACAGCGGTCTGACCACATTTAACTGTCCCATCAGGTCAGCTGACCAAACACTGAAGAGATTCTGATATTAGGAGAGTGGCCATCCAGTAAGATCACAGGCTGAATGATGGAGGAGCAAGGATGACGGTAGGATGACTAGCTGAATGGAAAACACCCATAGAGGAGAGAGAAAAACATGAAATACATGAGCTAAAGGAGGCGGTCAGGGGCGGACTGGCCCTTGGGAAGTTTACGTTCCATCACGTTGTGTAGCAAGAGAGACGGCTGAGGGCATTTTTGGTGGAAAACAATGGCAAAAAGAAAGAAAAAGACAAAAAGAAATGGGTGGTGCATAAAAAATAAGAATTAAAAAAGAAATATGTCGTCATAAGACGCAGCTAAGTGCGCCAAACTGATGCACCTTTGATGCACCCCAACTTACGAAGCTGTTGAGGCAGGATCCAGCAGCAGGGACACGACAGGTGCATCATTAGTAATCCATTTATTATGATATAAGACTACAACAAACGTGATATATATGTGTGTGTACATATATATATACATATACACTGTTGCTCATAAAGTTGGAATAAAATATTTTTTATCTCTTTCCATGAAATGATTGTGACAATGTGATTTGTTCTTGACAGATAAAGTGTATATCTTCTCAAAGCTTTAGTAGTCAATTTCTTCCAAAGTGATTACTGATGCATTCACATAGGAATAAACAGAGGACTGTGTCTGAAAACAAAATTATTCCAACTTTATAGGCAACAGTGAAGAATTAAGGGAACACTTAATCAGCACAGAATAACACAAAGTCAGTTAAGCAGTAAGTGAATGATGAAGGCACTGATGCCTTTGACTGGCCCTCACGTTCCCCCGACCTAAATCCAATTGAACCTGTGAGACGTTATGTATCGGTGCATCCGACGCCGCCAAGTACCGCCACAGACCGTCCAAGAGCTCAGTGATGCCCTGATCCAGGATTGGGAGGAGGTCGCCCAAGACACCACCCGCCGACTCATCAGGAGCACGCCCAGATGTTGTTGGGAGTGTATACAGGCACAAACGGGCCTTACACACTACTGAGTCACATTATGAGTTGCTGTGATGAAATTCACGCAGGTTGGATCAGACTGTGATTTCAATTTCTTACTTTGACTTTGGGTGTGATTGTGAATCCAGCCCTCAATGGGTCGATGGTTTTGGTTTCCATTGACTGTATAATTTGTTGAGAACAAAATGATGTAATAATAATGTACATCAGTAAAGATTTTCTACTTTAATAATTAGTTCATCAAGGTCCGATGTGTGGTTTAAGTGTTCTCTTAATTTGTTTTTGAGCAGTGTATATATATGAAGCTTGCCTCCCCTGTTCTTGTTTTGATTCAGTGCAGTGGTGAAATGCATAGACAAACTGAGAGGGGAAGGTGTCAGCAAGACATCCTTAAGAGGCTTGAAGGTTTTCAGCATAATTTGATTCTCTTTATACTGCAAAAACTTTATTAGTGTTAAAATTACTGCCAACATTTTTTAAAGGGCCTCTCCATCTCAGATTCCTGGGCTGAATTACAGCCCCAGTACATCCCTGGAGCCAGTCAGAGGGAGAAATGAATGGAAAGGGAGGGTGAAAGCCTTATGTATGTGATTAGACTCATCATTTGAGTGAAGCTGTCTCCAGGCTGCTGCTTCTCTTCTTATCTACTACCAAGAAGGAAAGAAAGAGAATAACAGAGAGAGTGACACAGTCAGTCTTCATTATAGCTCTGCTAATAAAAAGCTGTACTTTTAGGAATGCATTATACAGAAGATTGTGAGGTGACGTCAGGTTTTCTTGTGACATCAGATCTCAGTTAAAAGCTGCTCCTCTGATCCGACTTGTGACGTGTCCTCTCCAATGTTCTCTGGTTCTACATCAAAAAGTCCTTGTGTTGAAGTTTTGACGGTGCCTGACAGCATGTTTGCATACATCATATAAAAGGTCTCACAGCCTTTCATATCAGATATCAGACAGTTCAGTCACTTCACACAGGCTCCATGGCTTTTACATACAGTGTCTGCTTTGCATGTGATCAGGACGGTCTACCCACCGGCTGACACCGAGAGAGAGGGCCTCAAATCTCAGACTCTTCAGCGACATGACAAAACAGTCAGTGATGACCTACAGCCTCAACTGCATGAAGTGGTGCCCCCGGCGCTCCCTGCTACAAGACACCCAGCAAGGGGCCCTGTTTTCATCTTTCTGCCCCCCCCCCCCTCGGGTTCCCTGTAGGCAGAGTGTCACCTCAGGATTCAGGTATTACAATTTTTCTTTTTTTTTTTTTTTTGTTTCTCATGGCTTCCTTCTTCACTTCAGTGGAAAGCCCACAGACTCACTGTGGGAAGCTCTTTTAACCATTTCCCCCTTTTAGTGCAGGAGATGAGCCTGTAATTGTTCATCAGTGATGTGTCTAAATTGTTCGTTTTTTTTTTTTTTTTCTTCAAGACTTGGCAGTTCTCAGGACCTGTCGGAACACACCTGAGGGGAGACAAGCTGACTCTTTGCAGACGATTCTGAGGCCGTGCAGTAAGAAACATTTTTGGAAAAGCCTGTTGGCAGAGAATCAAGGCAGCAGCACGAGGATTTAAGATGTTATATAATGTCCTCCATGTTTTTCTGGTTGATTGTATCAAATTGTGTCATGCTACTTGAATATATTTTAAGTGGACACAGGGGCAGTGAAGACGTGGGCAAATTTTATTTTGTGAAGCTGTGGCTGTGGCTACTGGCACAGGAGGGTTTGTTAGCCTGTCTATGCTAGCAAACAGAGCATGTGAGTTACAATTGCCGTTAACTGTGTCTCAATTCAGGGACCACTTCCTTCAAAGGCTGCACTTGAAGGCCGATTATATCACGCTGGCACAACAAGTCTGTTCCATTTCAAAGGCTCCTTCAAATGCAGCTGTGAAATGTGACCTTCAGTTCCCAGCCAGCGAGGGATCCACCCGTTGGATCTTTTGTAAGCTAAAACCTTTCCTAAGTTTCACTGCAAGAGAATTAGGTGGACTTTGCAAAGAAAACAGTGGTGGAGTATAAATGGGAAATCCTCCACAGACCAGGGGCAGGTTACACGAAACACCTCAAGTTTTCTACTGAAGTTTGACACATAAGGTTTATTTTTCTCCTTAGCTGAGGGAATTACTTAAGGGTGTTGCACAGAATCTCTTCAAAGGTTTCCTTAGTTAAGGAAAAAAGCTGAGGCATCTGCAGCAGTTAAAGATTTTACAGCTGTAAAATTCTACTGTTTCCATGGAAAACGTTTATTGTGAGCAATCTGTGGACATGAAACATCTCGAAAATGAAACCGTAGAGCGATCATTAAGCTGCAGAACGTACAGGGATCCAACAAATCATAAACTGACTTCTGGTGAAATCAGTTCCTGTTACGCCCCAGATTCAAGTGTCCCTAAGCGGGGCACAAAACTCCACTGGTGACCCAATAAACTCATGAGATTCCTCTAAAATAATAAAGGGGTTACTTAACATAAATGTGCAGAAGGATCAGGACACTAAATTAAGACAACAAAAGACACAAGAGAGTCTCAGGCTGATACACAGCAAAACCAGCAGTCCCCATGCTAAAAGCCTCCCCCTTCTGCTGCTGGGACCAGAGGTTTTAAAGCCTTTCTACCCGGGCCAGGTGCATCTCATGAAGTAATCAGGGTGGGTCTGGGCAGAGCTATAGGGGAGACAGGACAGGAAAAGGACACAAACACTGGGAAGGCATGCTCCTGTAGTTCTTCATTATTAATGGCATCTTCTGATCATGACACTCTTACTGGGACGTGTTCATTTTCTCCACTATCTATCACTATAAACTCAGTTCCTGTTGCAGTTAAGACAGAGGCAGAGGGACCTTTAGTTTCTTTTCCTTACTTTGGTCACTAAGGTCCCTCCTGTTCTGACTGTTTTGAGGCAGATGAGCGACACAGGAGGAAAAATAGGTCATAGATGACAAGTTTTATTCTTGACTTTGTTAAGACAAAGTCCATCTGCCTTAAAGAGAGGTGAATCTCTGAGCTCCGGGCCGCTGATGAACACCTCGGCGTTCAGACAGCTGACTGTGTTCGACAGATCAATAAAGTCTCCTTTCAGTGTTGCAGATTGCTTCTTCATAACATCATTTGTTCTGTGATGTTTTTTCACAGCTGGCTGTGCAGCCACAACGTGCACGACTCTGTCCATCCTGTCAGAGGCGATAACCTTTTGTTGTTTTTGCTGCACATGCTTCTCACATCTTTTACAGCAGAGTCACCCACAATCAGAGTTTGAGGCCCCTCACCCTGTCCCCTGTGAAGGTGAGAGGTTATCCAGGTCATCAGACGGTAGATCCAGGGTCCTGCATCAGCGGAGCAAATCTGCTCTGTAGCTGCACTCTCAGTTGTTTGGGAGGATCGTTGCTACTTCCCTCTTTTGCAGATGTTCTGTTCGGGAGCTGAAGAGGATGAGGATGCTGGCCAGCCAGCCTCATCACACATCTCGGGGCACTGGGCGCTTGTTAGTTGTCCTCCCTTTTTGCAGGGAGATGATTTACTCTTAGGCTTTGCTCCAAGAGAGTTCCAGGGACTGCCACCACTTGTAGATTTATTATTCGGCACACAGCCCTCCTGTTTCTTGGCAGTCTTGTTGCTGCTAATTAGCTGTGTTAGCGTGCTCCTGTCCACTCGTTTGAGTCCATGGTAAAGTGGTGTCGTTCCCACTCAGTCAGTTACCTCCATGTTCACTTCTAACCAGTGACTTCTGCTTTCCAGCACTGCAATTTTCTGTAGGATCATCATCAATGGAGAAGGTGGAGGGGGGGGTGTATTGCAATAGCCTTCTATACCCTCAATTAGGATCACCTCCTGGTGGGTGTCTGCCTCCTCCCCTCAGACTAGTTTCAGGTTCCCTGTTTATCCAGAGTCATAGAAAATATGAACCATTTGTGTGAAGTCTTGTCATAATTGCTGTGAAGTTTTGAGTAATGGCTAAAAAGTGTTTTGTGAGGTCACACCTTGACCTTTGACCTTTGACCACCAAGGTGGTCCTTGAATCCAGTTGAACGTTTTTACCAAATGTGAAAGACGTTCTGTCAAGGCGTTATCATCTCCACGAGAATGGGACGGACGGACAAGAAGAAAGAGGAAATATGCAGCAGAAGAAAGAGTGTCACAGGACGAGTTTTATTGTTATGATCGGGTATCTCGTATATTTTGTTATTTAAATAGTTTATTTTTGTGCGCTAAAGAAAGCGATGGACAATATTGCTTTATTGATTTTTATTTGATTTATTGCTGTGCGCCACAAAGGCGATTATTATATTGTGATTGTGTTTATGGTTTGTTGATTTATTGTGTGCTGTGTTAGATGCTTCAAACGTAAACAAAGGCACTTGTGGCTGCAGACGGACACACCTGAGCCTCATCACATGGGTTGTTCCTCCCAGGCTTTTTGAGGAAAGCACCAGATACCTGCGCGGGTTGGACTGAGCACAGGTCGCGGTCGCCTTCTCCTCCTTTCACTCTCCTGCTGTTGTTGCTTTTCTTCACTTATTGTTAGATCCTTTTGCATAATGTTATGCGATGTGTTATGCTGTTCTACTCTTTTTATTATGGCCTTTCTCTTTTATCTGGTTTGATTTTCCTGTGAAGCACATGTAACTTTGTTCATTGAAGTGCTATATAATTAAAAGTTATTATTAAAATTATTCCTCCTCCTCCTCTCCACAACCAACTCTGAGTTCTCCAGAGAAGCACAGAGCCAGCCTTCCTGATCAGTTTGTTCAGTTTGTTGTGGCGTCTCTGGCTCTGAAGCTGCTGCCCCTGCGGACTGAAACACTGTGGTTTGGGTTAAAAGTAGATGAGCAGAGTTGTACTGAGTCAGAAGGGTACAGGGCAAAGAGGAAAGGTGAGAAGCTCTATCTGTCAGGTAGTCAGTGATCCGGGAGGTTGTCGAGGTGTCTGCCTATGAGCTTCTGGAGCTCCTCTTTCAGCAGGAGAGGCTGTATTGTGTTAGACACTTATGCACTCAACACTGGGTAGTTCCTCCCTTCCAGCAGATGTTGAAACTTTCCTCTGAGACTTTGCTTCATGTTGACATGACTGACGTGGTCTTCTGCTGTTGTCGGTTGGACGTGTTGTTCACTCTGAAGCTTCTCTACTCAGCACAGTTGTAAAGAGTGGTTATCTGAGTGACTGTAGCCTTTTCTATCAGCTCCAACCAGTCTGTCCCTTCTCCTCTGACCTCTGACCTCTCTCATCAACACAGAGCTGCTGATCACTGGATGCTTTTCTTGTTGTTCCATTCAGAGTTATCATGCGGGACCACTTTAATTATTGGTCCACTGTGACGGCCATGCCTCTTGTGGCTGTTGGGCTGGTTGTCTTTTTTTTTTGTATTGCAGATGCCCAGCAGGAGGCGTGGGGTCGTCGTTAGTTGCTGGGAACACCTGGGCCCAGGTGTTCCCAGCAACTATAAGAGCACACCTGATTAGCTCTGGGAGGAGAGAGAGAAAGGGGGCAAAGGGGGAACTCTGCTCTCTACTCTCCACGCTCCTTATTTTTGCTTATTTGCTTTTGTTTCCACCTTACAACACACCACTCACTATTTTGACAAGCATGCACACACACTAAACATTGCTGATTTACTGACTGCCACACCTCATACCATTTTTTGATATGATGGTTTTGGGTTGGTCAAAATAAATTATGATTTTCTTGCTTTAACTTCTTGTGTCATCTCCAATTATTTGTCATGGCTTTGAGCCGGCCGTGTCAAATTGAGGGCTCGTCCGGGATTGGGTTAGATGTTTTGTTTGTGAGAATTTAATCAGCTGTTGTGTTGAAGGCCTCCAGGTGCAATTGACTGTTGGGGTTTCGCAGGCTGTTTGCAGGGCTTGAGAGGTAACACCTGGGTGAGTTGATTTGTCTTTGTCTCTTTGAACATGCTGAAGAGCATGGTGGGAGTCTGGATTTGAAGACCAGTTTGTCCAAAGGAAAGTGAGTATTGACACGCTGGTATGTAATTGGTGTTGGAGCTAAAGCTGATTTCCCCGGGTAGGCATAGCAGCATTGCTCCTTTGAGTTTGCTTTGGATTTTTTTTATTTTTTGTAGTGTTGGGGTGAACGCGGTTGGAGACTTTGTCTCGGGAGAATGTCCATGGCTGTGGGGGGGGTTGCCAGATTCTGGTTGCTTCTTCATACCAGTGGTCGAAAGTGCATAAATACCCGCCGCAACTAACCACATGAAGACTAGGGGTGAGTTACTTTAGTTTTGGTTAGGCAGATAGAGGGGACGTTCCTGTTTGCCTTTGTTACAGCCAGTTTGTTGATCATTGCTCTCCTTTGGGCTGGGTTGGTAATATGGCTCTGCTTGAAGGTTTTTTTGAGACTCCATCGGAGGGGTTTTTGGATGGCTGCACAAAAGAGCAGTTATTAAAAATTGCAGACCACTACAGGGTTGACATTAGTGACAAAAGACTCAAGGATAGAGTTAAGTCTGTTTTTTAAAGGCTAACTTGTATGAGATGGAGATTTTGCCTGGTAAAATGGGAGGTGTTGCTAAGGTTGCTGGTTTGTCTTCACCAGTACCTCAGAGCACTGGTTTGTCCTTTTGAACAGCAGAAGGGAGTTGCTGCTGTTACAAATGGAGCATGAGAAGTTGAAGCATAGGGTTGAAGTAGAAAAGTCTGAGACGAGGAGGTCTGAAGTTGACCAAGAATTGGCCTTGGAAAAATTGAGGTGTGATGCAGAGAAGCCACAGAGCAAGCCAAGATCAATTTGGAGCTTGAGAAATTAAGTTGGATCAAAGAGGGTAAGTTGAGCCTTGAAGCTGGTCAGGGGCTGGCTGGAGATAATGTTTCTTCAGGTGTTCGCTCCTCTTCACATTTTGATCTTGTTGGTAACCTGCAGCTTGTTCCAAGGTTCAATGAAAGGGACCCTGAGACATTTTTTTTCTTTGTTTGAAAGAGTGTGTGGCGAGGATAGGGTGGATGCTTACACTAACAGATGTCAAATATGATTGAGAAATTTACACTGTTGCCCAACAACGCCACCCTGGGAATTTCACCCAGGGAATTTTGGTTTTAACTACTAGACACACACAGGTTCGCTCTATTCACTTGGCACAAGACGTGGTTCAAGGTATAAAAATATATCTTTTATTGTAATCAGTTAAAATGAATAATTATCAAAATCATTCACACAAAAAGGGCAACTAGTCAGGAGCAGAGCCTTACCAGGTGGACAGGTATTAGTGAACGGGGAGTGGTTCACCCAAAATAAATAAATAGAAATAAATCACCCACACACACACTTTGAAGTAACCAGCACCAGGGAGCACAGCACATCAATTGAGGGGACACCACCACCAGTCATCGACACCACCGCCACCACCGCCACCGGCCTCCGACAACTGAAACAAGGATAAAATATAATTAGGGGAGTTGCAACTCAGAACAAAAGAAATAAACAACAATTAATGGGCAGGTTAAACCTAGAAAGCAGATGTACAAAGAACTAAAAAACCTTCTAAATATCCAAATGATAACTTCCCAATAGAAATCAAAGCAAAATACCTAATTCAAAGAAAATACACAATTCAAAATATCATTTAACACAAGAAAAACAAAGAAAATCAAGTTGACACTAATCAAAAGGAACCCAAAGAAAAGAAACAAAAATTAATAACCTAAGTACTTAACCCAAATTTAATTTATACAACCCACACCTCACTCATACAATTAAATCAGTAAAAGGGGAAATCAAGCTCAGTCCAAGCATGTGTAGCAATGCCATGCAGGAGTGCTGTGGGAAACCTGACGGCTTCAGGTAGACTGCAGCAACAAGTCTTATTTTGAAAAGCCAATAGCTTTAAAAAGGGTCCGTCGAGAGCTGCAAACAGTCGAAACGCCACCCAAGCAGCAGGTAAAGCAACAGAGCAGCAGCAGCAAAGCAGGCAAAAGCGGGAAGCAAGCTGGAAATAGAGCCGAGACAAAGCAGCAGCAGTCTGATCTGTGGTTTCACCTAACCAAAACATATTGTTAGCACTGTTCAATTAAGCCGAAAATGATGCAGTTGCAACAGAGACGGAACATACCTTCAGCAGAAGTGGATGCGCGCGCGCGCACACACACACTCATACAGGAGGGAGGACGAGCATTAGCTAGCATTAGCCATCTGAATGCAAACACCACAACTCATAGAGAGAGGACACTTACCATGAGCACACACAGCCGCACACACGCTGTGGTTAAAAAGGAGCTGGCCTCTTACCGGAAGCGATGTGGAAAGCGGAAGAGCAGGGGAGAGGGCCGTCTTAAATACGGGCCCCTGCCCACGGATAGGCTATCAGGCCATCAAGGTGCGTTCAAGGTGCATTATGTGCAACGCATAGACTATGCTGCCACAAGTGGCTGATGCTAGGGGCTGGCCTGATGTTGATCACACAACCATGTTGCAATGTGTGTTGACTGGGAAGGCACAGGCATATTCGGCTTTGTCTGTGACAGCTTGTGTTATGGTTCGGTAAAAGCTGCCGTCCTTAAGGCTTATCGCCAGCGATTTAGGAAGGGTAGAAAGGAGGATAAACAGTTTTCACGGGATTTAGTGAATACTTTTTCATCGTTGGCGGACTGTCTCAGGGGTTGGAACCTTTTGAAGATTTGTGTGAACTTGTGGTTTTGGAACAATTCAAAAATGCTGGTCCTATTGCCACATATATAACAGAGCAACAGGTGACAACAGTTGGTGAGGCAGCTGCATTGGCCAATCAATATGACTTGACACACCACAGTGGTTGGGGAAGTGCGCGTAGTGCTGGTGGTTTTAGGGATAGTGCTACTGGGCATGTTTTGTTTTCTGCAGGTGCAGTCAAGCCTGAGGTGGAGGCAAAGACAACAGGTTTGCGTGACATTGAAAAGGTATGTCAGTTCTGTCATAGAAAGGGGCATGTGAAAGCAGACTGCTATGTTCTACAGAAAAGAAACAAGCAAATGAGTGTAAAGCCTGCTGCATTTGCTGCTTCGGCAGTGAGTGTTATTTCAGACATACCTTCTCCTGACGTGCATGAGGAGGTTCCTGTTGATGAGTCTTATTTGCCTTTTGTATCAAGTGGGTATGTGTCAGGATCCAGTAAGAAGGTCCCTGTTACAATCCTGAGAGACACCGGTGCATTGGATTCGTTCAATAGATTGTGAGTCAGCATAACAACCCTAATAAAACAGTTTTTCTTGGTGATTAGTCAAGAGTGTTTATAACACACAAATTAACTGAAGTAATTTCTGAATTCATCAGATTAGAGTAGAGGTGCAGGCTACTTGTGTGGCCTTGGAACAGCTGAGTCAGCACCGGTGTCTGGAATCAGGGAGAAGGTGATGATGCGGCTGCTGCAGAGGCCATGGTTTTGAGCAACACTGAGGATGTCACAACAGTGATGGAGATGTTAACACAACCTCCTGAAACCTGTACACTTCTAAATTTCACAATGTATTTGGAGTGCTCTGTGACCTAAAGACATCGCATCATTCAATTCGACATCCCTATTGGCTCCAGTGGGTGATGTCAGCCAATAGGTGTCTGATTCAGAGGCTTGGCCTGCCTTGGTTGTCTACACAACCTAAATGGGAGCAGTGCTGTTATATTCTCAGAAAACGGACAGAAGGATGTGGGCAGTCAGATATTTAGTGCAGCAGGGGCTTTGGATCTGATTTTTCAAGGAGCAGACAAAAACACCCATAAATACTGCTCCAGAGAATGAGCATATCTCATGAACAGATAAAGATAGAAACTTCAAATCTCTAGAACAACTCAAACACTTATGTACAACTTTCTGTACACAACACTAAATAGGCCTAGTCAATTGTCAGTCAAATAACAGGTTTGTTTACATCAGATCTGTTGTAGGCCACATGCAGTGATAGCAACTCTTCTGATAACAGAACAGGTATAAACTCAACTTTTCAAACAAACAGGAATTATGTTGCCATGGATACAGTGAGTTAAGCTGTGGGCTTCAACTTGAACCCTGTTTATTTTTCACGCATGTTTGGTTACATTTTGAGAATTATCTGTTAACTTCCTGTTTGTTATGTACCATTGATGAACTGACAACTGTCACTGATCACTGACTGAGGAGCTTCTCTCTCTGGTTTTTAATCAGATTTATGGAGCTTTATTTGCAGTGGTGTTTTCATGTCTGTGTGTTCAGGTCTGACTGAATCATGACTCAGATTGTTGTCTGATGTGAGTTCCAAATGTTTTGGATGTTGATATCTGATGACTTATTCAAACTGAGATCCCAAACAATCAATCAATAAGATCATTTCACGTTTTGACCAGTTATATGTGAATAAATGTGACCAGTAAGACATCAGGAGCTCTGAGTAAAACAGGTTGGAGATCCCTGCATTAATACATTTAACATGCAAACAACTTGCAGAGTTGTAAGAATCCAATGCACACATTTGAAATGCACCAATAAAAGTGGCAATCAGAAGATGAGGGCCAATGAAATGTACGAGAGGAAGTGCCTCAGGGTGAGGGTGAGTGACTGTGTGTTCAGGCACACATGAGTATGACGGTTCCCGCCTTGGTTCTGTCCAATAGGGATGTTGGATTCTCTTTTCTTCCATGAAGGTTGAGAGAAAGTTGTAGAGGTCAACCAAGGGGCACAGCAGGGCTGCAGCCCCCCTGCTGCTGTAGGAGCCTCTGTGACTTCAACCATGGACCTCCGGGGCCATTAGTAGTCGCTTGTTAATCCAGTCCGGTTTTGAGCAACATTGAGGATATCATTAAATTAAATATCTGAAATGGGAATTTGAAGCGGGGAAAAATACTCCTGGAATCAGCAGCTCCTCCAGCCTTGTAACTTTGGAAATATCAGGTCATATCATGTCTATATCAGATCTCACAGCTGACAATGCAGATCAGAGCAGAAACCATGAGGATGAAGGAGATCAGCGATCAGAGACAGGACTGTGTCCAGGCTCAAAAACGTTTCTGCTGCACTGAAGGTTCCTGAGAAGAACAGTGGCCTCCATCATTCTGACATGAAGTGTGGAACAACCAGAGCCCTATGTATTTCTGAAATGTTCCATGTATATGAGCCCAATAGGTCTCTAAGATCTGCAGGAGCTGGTCAGTTAGTCATGGGGGGAATGTCTTTCAGCCATTATGCTGCCCTCTGCTGGAACCAGCTCCCACTGGAGATCAAATTTGCCCAAACTGTAACTGTAAAAACTGTTCTCTTTTCCTCTGCCGTCATTTAATTGTTTTCTTATTATGCTTTTTACTTCTATTTTTTATGCTTCTTTTATTTCTATTAAGCACATTGAATGACCTTTGTGTATGATAATGTGCTACACAAATAAATTTGCCTTGCCTTTCCTAGAGCTGGACCCAGGCTGAGTGCGACATCAGGGACAAGGGCGAGAGGAGACCAACAACCTGATGGTGACTCTGAGCTCCAGAGATAATGTGTGGAGATGGAGAAACTCCCAGAAGACCAACCATCACCGCAGTTCTCCACTGATCTGGGCTTTATGTCAGAGTGTCCAGATGAAGCCACTCCTCAGGGACAGTTTGTATGAAAGCACCTAAAGGACTCTGAGACTGAAAGAAACCAAATTCTCTGGTCTGATGAAACCAGGACTAAACTGTTTTTCTTCTCAGTGTCATGTCTGGAGGAAAGCAGACACGCTCATCACCTGAACAACACCATCCAACAATGAGGTATGGTGGAGGCAGCATCAGGCTGTGGGACAGGGAGACTGGTCAGGACTGAGGAGAAGCTGAACAGAGCAAAGTAGAGAGAGATCCCTACTGGTCTGAAAGTTTACCTTCCAGCAGGACAATGACCCTCAGCACACAGCCAAGACAACACAGAAAAGGCTTCGGGACAACTGTCAATGTCCTAAAGTGATCCAGTCAGAATCCTGACTTGAACCCAATCAAACATCTGGAGAGACCTGAACATGTCTGTCCACTGACAGTCCCCATCCAACCTGACAGAGCCTGAGAGGATCTGCAGAAAAGAGCAGCAGAAAATCCCCAAATCCAGATGTGCAAAGGTTGTAGCATCATACCCAAGAAGACTTGAAGCTTGTGTGTGTGTGTGTGTGTGTGTGTGTGTGTGTGTGTGTGTGTGTGTGTGTGTGTGTGTGTGTGTGTATTCCTAACAGTATCTCTGGTAGATTTAGCTCTTTGGCTAGTAGGATATGATATTTGGCACAGGAGATCAATTAACCTTGCAGTCCTACAGACATTTAACGAGAGAGCTTTAAACTTTAAAACTATAAAAAACAAAGGTTGTTGAGGTGTTGCTTTCCAGAAAACTCGAGGAGGACATGCTGGTTTTACAAAGATGGATCTCATTATATGGCTGAAGAGCCTGTAAAATCAATACTGCAGTTAATCACTGTGAGCCTCACTTTTACCACCGTCCACATTCTGATGATGATGCAAACAGCGTAACAGACAATACAGCACTTCTATGACTCTTACATCCTGTGAGACAAATAAAAAGACCAATATTGTAAGTGTTGTACTTGACAAAATAACAGGGTGGAGCCCCTGGGCGGCTGGGGCTGTAATCTTACTTTAACTGTCCTGGCCTGTCCCCGTGAACATTTGGCAACGGCTACAGAGCTGCCAGCCACTTCCAGGCATTGTTTTCCCAAGCACTCACCAGCTCTCTGTATTAGCTTTTCACTCCTCGGGGTGCTGCAGGGAGTTTGCCCCCTCATTTTTATTAGTGAGCTTCAGTGCTACTGTTTGCACAGTTGTACAGATACTTGGGAGGCTGAGGAAGTTAAAGGCAGACTGATGGGAATGCGGCAGGCAGAGGATGGAGAGGAAAAACAGAGGAAGGCAGAAATACAAACACACAGGAAAGAGTGTGGTTATTGTTGTATGGATGGCTCTTATGCAAATACCACCAAAGTAAAAGTTGGTAAAACTACTAACAGTGGGGGTCCAGCATTAACAACTACAGGTTGTTTGCTGAGTGTTGACCGTTGAGGACACTGTCGTCCTGTAACAAACCCATACGTCGCCCATTCAAGCAGATTATTATGACCCATAGAAATCTGTTTGGATAATGTGTGTGTTTTTTTTTTTTATCTGTGATTGTTCCACAACCTAACCTTGTTCATTACTGTAACCATGACAACAAAAGTTCTAACCTTTAGGAAGTAGTTATTTTAACCCAAACCACAATCTCTTCTTAAGACCAATCAATAACACCAATTGGCTTGTTTCAATCAAGAGAAAAGGCAAACAATTGTTCCCTCAACTTTGCTGTGTCTCACTTCAGGGACCGCATCCTCTGGAGGACGTGGTCCGTCGTAGACCGTGAAAGCTGAACTGAAATGACACGGTCTGGTATACGGAGGATTTTTGCGGTGCATCACCAGCTGTTCCCGCCCTTAAAGTTGCGTCACAAAGTGCGGCACCTATCGCCTAGCAACCTTGACAACATACTGTATGTAACTGTTTTCATATTGTTTTAAGGCCCTTGGTTTTAACAGTTGCACCATTAGCTGTTGAACTGAGCTGAAACCCAACATTTACATTTAAAAGTGTAATCCTCAGGCTCTTTGTCAGTGCTGTTTGCTTTCATTACATTCATGAATCTTGGGATAGGTTGGGACACGTCCAGTAAAAGGAGGACACATTTCTCGGCCACATTTGAAGGAGCCTTGGAAATGGGACAGTCTAGTGTCACCGCTGTGACACACTAGGTCTTCAAATGCAGCCTCAGAAGGATGTGGCCCCTGAATTGGGACACATCACTTAACTAAACAGTTGTTTTTAAACCAAACAATGAGGTTTTTATAACCTTAAATGATGAGTCTGGTTTTATTTTATGTTTCTTATTGTGGGTAAATCCCACAAAAAAGACCAAAGCCAACAGTGTGTTAGTCCATCAGCTGATCAGCTGCAAGATGTTCAGTTCCCACTGAAGCCACAACTTTACATGTGTTTAATGATGCCCCATAAATATATCAAATCAAATTTAACTTTATTATCTAAAATGAGTAATTCAGCTGATAAGAGGTGCCAAGAATACAGCACAAAAATACAGTTATAATAAAGAGAAATCCAATATGTCGTCATCTCCTGGTGCTGAGTCCAGTATGTTCTCCTGCCCTACCTGCTGGCTTTTTCTAACTACCCATCCTCCCCAAAATAAATTCATGTAATCCATGTAATCAAATATATATATACTGGGGTTGGACAATGAAACTGAAACACCTGCCAATTTAGTGTTGGAGGTTTCATGGCTAAATTTGACCAGCCTAGTGGCCAATCTTCATTGATTGCACATTGCACCAGTAAGAGCAGAGTGTGAAGGTTCAATTAGCAGAGTAATAGCACAGTTTTTCTCAAAATATTGCAATGCACACAACATTATGGGTGACATATCAGAGTTCAAAAGAGGACAAATTGTTGGTGCATGTCTTGCTGGCGCATCTGTGACCAAGACAGCAAGTCTTTGTGATGTATCAAAAGCCACGGTATCCAGGGTAATGTCAGCATACCACCAAGAAGGACGAACCACATCCAACAGGAGTAACTGTGGACGCAAGAGGAAGCTGTCTGAAAGGGATGTCCGGGTGCTAACCCGGATTGTATCCAAAAAACATAAAACCACAGCTGCCCAACTCACTGCAGAATTAAATGTGCACCTCAACTCTCCTGTTTCCACCAGAACTGTCCGTCGGGAGCTCCACAGGGTCAATATACATGGCCGGGCTGCTATAGCCAAACCTTTGGTCACTCGTGCCAATGCCAAATGTCAGTTTCAATGGTGCCAGCAGCGCAAATCTTGGGCTGTGGACAATGTGAAACATGTATTGTTCTCTGATGAGTCCACCTTTACTGTCTTTCCCAAATCCGGGAGAGTTACGGTGTGGAGAAGCCCCAAAGAAGCGTACCACCCAGACTGTTGCATTGCTGCCAAGGACTACCCAACCATTCTGGAGGACCATGTGCACCCAATGGTTCAAACATTGTATCCTGAAGGCGGTGCCGTGTATCAGGATGATAATGCACCAATACACACAGCAAGACTGGTGACAGAGTGGTTTTGATGAACATGAAAGTGAAGTTAACATCTCCCATGGCCTGCACAGTCACCAGATCTAAATATTATTGAGCCACTTTGGGGTGTTTTAGAGGAGCGAGTCAGGAAACGTTTTCCTCCACCAGCATCACGTAGTGACCTGGCCACTATTCTGCAAGAAGAATGGCTCAAAATCCCTCTGGCCACTGTGCAGGACTTTGTATCTGTCATTCCCAAGATGAATTGATGCTGTATTGGCCGCAAAAGGAGGCTACACCATACTAATGAATTATTGTGGTCTAAAACCAGCGCGTTTCAGTTTCATTGTCCAACCCTGTATATATATATATAATATATATATATATATATATATAATATAATATTATATATATATATATGTATACTTGTATGTTGTAAAAAACAAAGGACAAATTAGACATTTACAAACGGGGCAGCTGTGTTGGTTACTGTACAGATGGTTGTGCTGGCTAACAGCTGGGACAGCAGCTGGAACAAAGGTTTGATCTTACATTGTAATATTGGGCAGCACTTTGCTGGGATTTAAAGGGTAAGTTTGGCACAGGAAGAAGTTATAAAATATTGACCAGTTCCTGCTGGGACTTAAATGTAGATGAAAACAAGACTGTGGGGGAACAAGGTTGTAACAACTGGGTATTTGAGCGGGAAGGAAATAAGGAAATAAATTATAGTGAAAGTAATTCTGTAAATACTGAGAGCCTCCGGGGTACAAAAGTGACGTTCGGGAGAAATTATGTTAACAACCCTTAGTTATTGTGCAATGAAGAACAGCCACACCTTATATTACAGCCTGTGCCAAAATGTATAATACATTGTGTGATTTGGAATAAGGACACAATTTGCTTCTAGCGGACGTGTTCATCCAGCTCTGCAGCAGCTCCTAACAGGTACAGTTTGCTGCAGCTCCTCTAAAACACCCAGCTGTTCCTCCCCTGTTCCCCACAGTCTTGTTTTCTTCCTCTGTACTGACATTTCAGCTCCAGTGGGAACCAGTCAGTATTTTATTAGAACCTGATTCATACAGAGGAATCACAGAGTAAATCGCAATCGCAAGAGTTCCCCGCCACATATTGATTTACTTTTTTTTGTTTATCGTTTCAAACAAGTAAAAGCTTATCTTCTCGCTTCAGCCCCTGCTCACCCTACTCTCTTTCCCTCTCTCCCTTTCTCTCTCTCATACACACACACACACACACGCACACAAACACACACATATCCTTAACAATAGACCCCACATAAGTGTTTTGAATTAAACTGAATTGTATTGAACAATACATGGGACTGTCACCAGAATGATCCTTTTACCGAGACGTTCTTGTGCCTAGAACACAGACTGTAAATAAAGATGCAGATAAAGATAAAGCCTCTGTGACATCACCTACAGGTTTCTGAAGATCGGTTTTGGAGCTAAACAGTTTGTTGTACCAGGCTGTAAACATGTTTATTTCTGCTGTAAAGTTGGACATTTTAACATGGGAGTCAATGGGGATTGACTCACTGTTGGAGCCAGAGTGCAGCTTTGGTTCTTCATTGTTGGCTTCAGCTTTCAGCTTCGGAGGTTGATGCTTGGCCTGAACCAAACCAAAGGAAAAGATCTATGAATCCTTGTTGTGACAAGAACTAGTTCCTGTGCTAAGAAAGCATATTGTTGCCATGCCAGAACAAAGAGTAATCAGTATCAGGTTAAAACCTGAAAGTTTTATTATTATAACTTATTCACGTTGTAACAATGTATTTTTATCACTTCATTTACTTATGACATAAAATCTTATCACGAGGGGGACAGCCTGGTGGCTCACCTGGTAGAGCGTGTACCATTTAGGCTTAGTGCGTACTGCAGCGGCCCGGGTTCGAGTCCAACCCGTGGCCCTTTGCTGCATGTCACCTGCTCTCTCTCTCTCTCTCTCTCTCTCTCTCACTGCGGCTGGAATAAAGGCAAAAATGTCAGAAAAAACAACTCATCACGGTATAAACGGAAGTTTTCTTGTTATAACAACAACTTATATTGCTGTCATGCGAAACATTTGACTTTATTATGTGACGAGTTATAACGTGAAAGGTTTCACATTAAGACGTGATAACTTCACTCGTGCGAATGAGGACACAGTGTGTGGAGAATAAAGTGAGGAACATGGCTCATTTACAGGACTGGATTAAGTTGTACTTCATGCTTGTGTTGAGACGTGGAGAGATTCTGTTGTTATGACACAAACGACCCCTCTCTCCTGCTGTAGTGGATAACGAGCTACAACCTTGTTTTTATCCAAATGAGCTGGAGAAAGCAACACTGGTCTCTATGTGCAGCTGTGATCCAGGGAAAGTGCAACACAGAAAACAGATGAACCAGAAGCATTTTCAATAACTTCTCCTACTGTGTAGTGTCACAGAAATCATACATACATTTTGGGGAATTTTAAAGCCTGAATAATATTCAATAACCTATATCGCTGTAGTGGCCTAAAAATTCCCCCACAGTTATGTGAAAGCACATTTTCCGACTGTTATAGAACATTGTTATAATTAATATTGTTAGAACAAGAAAAGTTTCTAACGTGATAAGTTTTATGTAAAAATATCTTCTTGTAACATGAAAAACATCTTGTTCTAACAATAAACCTTTCACGTCATAATGCTTTTTTTTTTAAAGTCATAATATTAGGAGAATAAAGTTGTAATATTACCAGAATTAAAAATGAAAAATTTCAAGAAGAAAAAAACATAATTTTTTAGGAATATTACATCAACCAATAAAAGCTGGAGAAAGGACAGTCAGTGTCAGTCTGAGCTGCTTCTGGAAGCTGCTGCTTGTCTGTCTAACAACAGAATAGACTCAGTTTCTTCATAATCTTTCCAGTGTCCTGACGCTGATGATGATGATGATGATGATGATGATGATGATGATGATGATGATGATGATGATGATGATGATGAGCCAAAAGATAAGTTTCTCATTCCTCATTTTAGAGCTTCTGATATTCCCCCTCGAAAACAACACGTAACCTAAAACTACAACTATGTTCTCAAAATTATGACTTCATTCTCATGAGGATTTTTTCCCTCAATGTGGCTTTAATATTCTGTCGCAATATAACGTGATACTGATCCTTTTTTTTTTCCTGGCGTCGCAGCGATACACTTCTGTATTCTGCTGATAGGAGTGGCAGATAGAACAAGGCTCATGGATTTTCAGAGACAATGATTTAGACTGAATGATTTTTTGGCAGGAGGTGTTGGTCAGTTTTTCATCTTGATCAGCAAGAAAGTAGTTTTGGCTTCTACTTTCATGTTTATTCTCTACTATATTGTTGATATACTTTGACAGCACAGTTTATATTCTCAGAGCCAAAGTGTCAGTTTGGTTTTTTTGTTTTTTTTACCCAGTGGTGCCGTCTCCCCACAGAAAGTGACAGGTGTAACCACAGTGCTTGTTTTTATGGCTCATCTGTTGATCTTTCAAAGGCTTTCAGAGAACAAAAAAAACTTCCCACAAATACACAAAGACAATGTGGACAAAGAGAGATGGAAAGTGCAGTGACACATTTTCCAAGGCTGTGCTGTCAGCCTCAGGGGGCCTTCATCAGGCCTCGCTGATGGACGCTCTTTATTCTCTCCCTGTGTTTTTGGCAGGGGCAGGACTGCTGAGCTATGGCCGCTGTGTCCACAGGGGCCAACAGGCAAAGGCAGCAGTAATGAGCAGCGCAGCCTCTCTTCTCCCCGCTCCAAATTCCCCCGCCGAGGCAGGGGGGGGGTGGGTAGGGGGAGGAAGACACCCCCAGGCAGAGTTATGCTTGTTGAAGCACTCAATCACCTCATATTAACATCTTAAAACTCAGCGCTGGCCTCCGGAGAGCTTGGCACAAACGCTGCTGGTCTACAATTAAAGGCGAGCGTGTGGAGAGCTGACAAACTGCTGCTCCTCTCGTTTCTCATACTTGCTGTCTTTTGCTCTAATTCCCATGCCTGTCATTCTTACTCTATTTGGAAATCACTATATACAAGAAGTCCTGACAACAGAACCACACTATTTATCTGTTATTTAGTTAGTTTAGTTTAATTCTTATATCCCATACAGTGGGCAGGCAAAGTCACTGTATATTCACATTATTGAATATATTCTGTTGCCTGGTAATGTTCTGTAATCTCCTGCTGACCCAACCAACACAGACTGCTGGGACTGTGTGTGTAGATGTATGTGATTCCTCTGAGCCACACAGCTTCACTGAAAACTTTTAGCACATCAGTGAACCACACTCATGTTCACACATGTTCCTTCGTCACCACGAACACACACACAAACACCTGCTCTCCTGCTGACAATTGATACACAGTCCTCAGTGACCAGCTTTGTTATTTAATTATGTTTTTATCTCTTCACGCCGGCGACAGTCAGAGCCGGAGGCGTATTGTTTTCAGGTTGTCTGTCAGTCCGTCCCATTCTCGTGAACACGATATCTCAGCAGCACCTTGACAGAACTGCTTCAAATTTGGCACAAACATTCACTTGGACTCAAGGATGTACTGATTTGATTTTGGTGGCTAAAGGTCAAAGGTCAAGGTCAATGTGACTTCACAAAACACCTTTTAGCCATTACTCAAGACTTCACAGCAACTATGACAACACTTCACACAAATGGTTCATATTTTCTGTGACTCTGGATAAACAGGGATGTGACCTGAAACTAGTCTGAGTGGAGGAGGCAGACAAACACGAATATGATTCATCAGGAGCCAGGGCAGAAAACATGGCTTTATTCAGATATGACCGGACATTCAAGTTTGGTAAATGAAACAATACTGATATTTGGCATCTGGTGAGAAACAGAGTATTCCTACGCACAAGAGCACCTGCAATGCACGAAGAGAGGCTCGTAGCCTCCTCTCTTCTGATTGGCTCACTGACCAGAGAGAAGCCTGAGGGAGGAGATGTAAAACTACATTGACATGGTTTTTTGCTTCTTAAAACTACAAATATATCTTCTTATGGATCAACACTTCAAATAAAACACAGGAGAAGAAGAAAAGATGGAGTTTTAATAAAAGTCAGGGAATCGTCAAAGTCAGTAGGATTCATCCTCTGGGGACCATGACTGTCTGTAAGAAAATTCATGGCAGTCTGTTAATTGGTAATAGGTTATAGGTACAATATAATAGTTTGATAATAGGTATTGAATATCGTGATATTTCCTGCCATATGCAATATTTTTGCATAATATCCAAAGTCCAACCCTCATTTCTCTGTTTTGCTTACTATACATTGTACCTTGGCATGTAAGGATAAATAAGATTTTTAAACTGCTGTTTAGTGGCAGCATCCCTCAAACATTTGAAACATAAAATACATTATTATTTTATCACAAAATGGATGATGATGAGGTGAACTCAAAACAGAACTTCAGATCACACCAGACTGAGGAGTACAGTACTGCCTCAGCCCCCTGAGAGTACAGCCTGTACAGGAGAAGACATTTTGAAAAATGATTACCCCAGTGTTGAAAAATGTTCCGGGAGGATTCTGATACATCTCTCGCCCCGGTTCTTCTCTTTACAAGATACAGTAAATGCCTTTTAATAGTCTTATCCTGTGTTGTAGCTGGAAAAGGTCAGGAGTAAAATTCTGCCTGACACCAGGGGTTTCTGTGGGGTAATTTAGAGTCATGTCAAGAAAGACCTTTTGCCTTGTGAGGAGGAGAAACGTTCCATATTTATGACGCCTGTTCGACGGGTATTGAAGGAGTAAGTGAGAGGGTGCTCTCTGAGTTGTAAAAGAAAAGATTTTCAGGAGAAGCTCAGGCTCACGCCCCCGTGAGAGTAGGAGAGACCTAGTCTGAGTCTGAGGACTTTAGAGTGTTGGAGCTTTGATATGTTTCCCTCTCTGACCGTGCTGCATCTCTCTCCTGGTCGTGTCTCTTTGCTTTATACAACATCAGAAAAATGCTGAGTCTTACCTGACTCAGCACTCCACCCAGCTCTTGGTCCAGGTCATGGTTCTCTCTCACCTGGACTGCTGCAGTGATCTTCTGGTGGACGTCCCTTCACACACAGTGAAACTCTTACAGATGGTCCAGAATGCAGCAGATCGTCTGGTCTTCTGGGTCTTCTCCATCTTGCTTGAACTCAGTCATTCAGCTTCATGTTCCTTTTCAGACACTGTGTTTCTCCACGGGACGTCGTCTGGCATCACCATCCCTGCACACAAGACAGTCTCAGTCCAGTCTGTTCTGGTCTGTGGTTCCCTGATGGTGGAACAAACTACTAAAGTCTATCAGAGCAGAGCGTCACTCTCTGTCTTCAAGAATCTGCTGAAGACTCCTCTCTTCAGAGAGCAGCTCCTCTAACACCTCTAACACCCTCACATGTCTAACGAGCTCTTACTGTGAACTTTACCTGCACTTCTTTACCTGATCTCCTTCACTTATTAAACACATGTAGTCCTTACACCAAGGTCTACTACTGCACTGAAGCTTAGGTGAGGTCCCTCACTTGGATTAAAGTGTCTGACAGGTAAAAGTGATGTAATGTTAGTTTGCTCTGTTGTCTTAAACGAGAAGCTGTGCTTTAAGGTTTGGGTAGCCTTATATTTTCTGAAGTTGTCTGAGTTGTTTCAGTCTTAAATTGTGTATCAATGAAACACCTCCATTCAGTTTCTATCTCTTCCTAAAGAGGAAATGAAACATGAGAAAAGGACACAAACACTTTCTGAAAATCTGGCAGCCTCATCCTCAGTAAACAGGAACATCAAAGACCTCTTTTAGGGAGATACCACTGTTCGTGTAATGTCTCTTATGTTTCACTCTATGCACTATAGGGAATGCACATTGTGAATTTTGTGTTTCTTTGGTAAAATTGTTCAAATTAATCTGAAAAATAAAATATTCCAAAAGAAGAAGAAATGAAATGAAAAACATTGAAGTCGTGGCATCTGATTTGGGCTTTGCATTTCAGAGAAATCTTATTTGACTCTCTAGCTGCGTTTACATTAATCTGCTTAATGCTCAATTTGAGGTTGCTAATTAAGGGACTATATACGTTTTGTATAGTGACCAGGCTCCAGGCTGGAGCTAGCTGTGTCAGGTTAGAAGGAAAGAACTGAACCCAAAATGAAGATAAACCAAAGTGAAAGTGAAAAAAACGTGTTTATTAAATAACAAAAAGGGAAACTTACAAAACAAGGATCCAAAAAACAACAACAACAACAAAACACTAGAGCAAGACTGGAAACTGCAAAAATACAAACCGAGTGTAACAGAGTAAAACAGGTAGAGACCAGGTTGACAAAGACAAAGGGGAAGACAGAGACTTAAATACCCAATGGAGGCAAGGGTAATAGAACACAGGTGGAACACATTAGGGCGCGGCAGACAATAAACCAGGAGGGAAACACAGGACACAGACAGGAAGTAAACTTACATGAGACACACAAGGGAAGAGGTTACAAAATAAATCCAACGCAATCACACATAAAGTGTCCAAAAGACACCGAACATATTACCAAAGTCCAAACAAAAAAAAAAAAGGGTCCAACAAAAAAGTGTTCAATCAAAACGTGTCTTCTCAGGCAGAAGTTACAGAAATAGAAGCGAGGGTTAACACTGGCACTGGAATTGCTTTGCTGCAGACAGCTGTTGGTGATTGGTGACGGTAATATTGGATTACAGTATATGATAGTAAGATAACTGTGTTTTACTGTAATTTTACACTATATGCAGCATGTAACTGTTTATTTACATAGGTAATGCAATCTGGGACTTTTGCATTTAATTCCTGTAATCTCCACAAATTCAGTAAACCAAGAGAACACACATTTAATTAAATATTGTCTCACTTTATTATTGTCCTCAATCATTTGTACAGCTGGAACATTTGTATTACAAAACTGAAGAAACTAGTAAGAGTAAAGAAAAAAGTATCACAGGTGTCCTGTACGACAACCACACAATTAAACACTGAGCAAACACATGCCAGTGGTAGAATATATGAAAATATAAAACAGCCCAATAGAGAGAAAGGTAGTATAAGTATAAGGAGAGAGAGGAGGGGAGAGTGGTTGTTATAGTTTAGGGAAGTCTCTCTAAGTGGGCTGAATCAGTAGATCAGTAGCAGAGTTTCTGTTGGAAAGTTAAGTTAGGTTAGTGGGAGGAACAGAGGCAAACAAACTAGAAAAGCTATATTTTCAGAAGGCAATTTGTGTGCTTGCTTGGTTTGGAAAAAAGAAATAGTGGAAGTATTTTAAGTAGTACTTGATATAGTTCCAGCAGTCGTTGAATTAGTTGAAGCAGTTCTTCATGTATTTTTTATAAGTTTAAAGAGCAGGCCAAACGATTATGGTGAAATCAGACAATTCCCTCTCTCAGTGTTGAAAATCATATGAAATTATCTGCACCGTTTCCCGAAGGTCTTTATGGAATCGTGGCTCTGCACAACAAAGTGCAGCCAGCCTGTCAAGACCGTGCAAATAACACACCTCATGATCGTGATGTAAGTAACAGAGGTAGTGTATCATGGTGCTGCAGCGGTCTTGTAATTCGCCTCCATTTTACTGGAGCTAAAGCAAGCCATAATTAGGGTGATACTGTATGTTACACGGGTGAGTGGTAGTTAAAGATTATAGATACCTGGATTTTTTTTTCTGGAGAGAGAGGAGTAAAGATTTTTTACAAGATAATGGAATTTTTGTGGGAAAAAAAAAAAAAAATCAGATACAAATTAAGTAAATTAAAAATTCCAAGCTAAGATGAACCTCCTCGCAATGTCAGGCATATGTGGGCAGACACCTGTTATAGTGAAGTAAAATTCGAACATGAATCAATCATTCAACAATCACTGATCAATACTCACATGAACAATGAATCAGCAGTCCACTTGGGCTCATCACAAAAATGAGCCATAAGAAGCTGGCCTACATGGAGATCGAATCCCATCCCAACCTGGGAAACAACAGCTCGGACATTGCGGCGGTTCGATTGGTTCTAAGTACCCCACGATTACTCCTCCACATTCTTCAACAGAAAGCTAAAAACTTCATATCTGTCAGCAACGCAAAGTGAGCATAGAGTGAAAGGTATGGCCATTGATTCTTAAATCCTTAATGGAGGATACGGCATGCATTTAGTTAACGAAGCTTCTATTTTTCTGCATGAGATGGATACCCAGCAACTCATCAAGTGAAGTTTCTTTTGTCCTCTACCTGTCAAGTCGCTTAGGGGGGCTCTGCATTGTGGATCCTCAGGCCATACAGTTGGCCGCGCTGAGGTCCATTTCCGCTGAGGGCTGCCATACAGGCGCCCCGTTGAGATATTCTTAATGCCAACTTTCAGCCTCCAGCAATGAGGGTTCCTTTTTTTTCATGTCAGCAGAACTCTTTGGGTCTCCCTAATGACGCTCTGACAAATTGTGCAGCACTGTGAGCGATTTGGGTTTGTGCGTTTTTTTCTAATTTAATCCACCGACCACTCGGATCATCTGCCGCCGCTAGTTGGGACGTCTCCGACCATCTTGTAATTTCCTGGGGCCTCATTGTACCTCAATACATCGGGGCATGTTATAGTCTTGTGGAGGTACACCACTGGCACCCTTTTGTAGTGGGTCTGACATTTTTTCTAAAGGTTGGGATAAAATGAATTAGGGATGGACATTCCCCGCACCACAGTGTACTCTGTGCAGGGAGAATAGTCACATGGCTTTCTCATGAGCAACACAGCAGTAGGCTCTTCTCCGCTGGTGTAATGTAATAAACACCAAATTCCAACAGCTTGGATACTGTTTGTAATGAAAAAAAAAAAAACACATGAACTCCTCGAGGAGTAAGAGCCTGTTTAATTTTCCCAACAAGCCATAATCATTAGACTATCACAACAAACATTCTGCTCATGTAATCAAGACCTTTGGCTACCGATAAGTGTGTTCAGGTGAGAGCGTTACAGAGGATCGAAATTGTAACATGTAAGCGATTGTCTGATGTTATCATGTGGTCTCCAAGACAAACTTCTGCATCTTTCCACCACGATTCATCTGGAGGGAAACGTGGGGCGCACCTAGAAGGGCTCGTGTGGCACACACTAAAATAGGGTGGACTATAAGGTGACACACGTTTTTTCCATCTCGTACATTTACTAAATGAGAGAAGATTACCCAAGTGCACAATAAAATATAGTATCTGGATTTAATGTTACTGGGACCATCACTTCTCACATCTGCTGAGAGAGACTACGCGTGTTTGCCAGTCTTCCAGTCCCCTTCACTGTAGCTTAGTTAACTGGGTTGTTGATGGCTTTCATTTTAGTATCTAGGGATACTTAGCCTTATTTACACAACTATAAACAGCTGGAAACAACCTCGGTCTTTTACTGTTAGTTTAGCAAACCTGCTCGAAGCATTTAGCAACCTGAACCTAAATGAAAACACTGATCTGAATGCATCAATGAAACAAATCAATAATCATGCAAAGGAACAATACTGGACATGGCCACTTTCAGGAAAGAAATGTACTTGTTACTCTACCTGCCGTGGTTGAAATCCAGAATGGACTGCTTCCTCCACCGGAGCGTCTTGCTTTCCGCAGTCAAGCTCAGAGAGATAGAGAGGCATGTCTCGTGCATCGAGGGGGGAAGTATATGAGGAAGTTACATGTAATTTTAAAAAAATGCTATCATCAAAACAGAAACAGTGGAGGCCCTAGTTAACATGTAGTCTAGCAGCAAGTGATGGGATGGAACAGATGGATTCTGTTAAAAAGTGAAGTGATAGCGCTACTTCATCCAAAGCTTGGATTTAAAAAATACTCTTATATTTACATGTTAATAGTACTGTTGTGATTAACACTCGCAGCGAGAATAGTATGTAATTCCTCCATGCGAGGGACACTGGATATTTAATCCACAGTATTTGTACAATTATTGGTTGAAATACGAGGTACTTTATACTTCGGGCTGGACATAACTGCTTGGAAATTTAACAGGCAGAGATTCATTACGATGTAGCTAAGAGCTCCTTTATAAGAACAGTAATTGGAAAACAGCGTGAATTTGAGTAAGAAGAACTTTCCAAATGTCGCAAAATCAATGTATTACGCTCTCATGAGGTGGTGTTTTTATTTCGACATAAGCAAATATTTCACGAAGATTTGAATGGAAACATTTTTATCTTTTTTTTGTGCACTCTGACTGGAAATGACTGTGTCGCACAATTTTAATTGGAATATCATGAGACGGAGTAAAAAACCTGGCAATCATTCAACAGAGATACGTCACTCAGACCATGTACACACGTCATGTGTTGTGTAGAGGTTTCTTCTTTATTTATATATTAAGAATTAAGTGTGCAGCATGTGGCTAAAAGGTCTTCATCCGATCTTAGTCCGTTAAGTTTTTGCTTTTTTTTTGGTGTGTTTTCTATGTTATGCTCTCTCTTGTGCTTCACTAACTACATGTTTAATTGTTGTAGCGACCTTATACCGATTGTCATAGTCTCACAATGTTAACAGTGGTAAGATACACCACAAATTCTCGCTGTCTAATTTCCATACCATGTTTTGGATGCATACTTTACACACTCTCCAGAGCGTTCACCTTCGAAAATAAGATATAAAGAAGACTAAAGAGAAGGTTTATTGATCGCATAAATATTTCTGTTGCGATTGTTCTCACTTTAACTCTTTACTACTGTTCCTTTGCCGTCATCCGGCAACTCTTGATTTTTTGAAATTACAAATGATCTGAAGATGTAGCTTATCACACTGGTGCACTTCGTTGTGCCATACATGTCGCATCTCATATGTGTATTATGCAAGTCTGCTGTTCGGTTAATCCAGTCATTTGTCTGGACGTGGTTGAGGTTTCCTCAGGCAGTGATTTACATAGTTCTGTCTATCCATACTAAAGATCAGCCTTGCCAGTGTTTCCAAGCATGGCTAATATTTTGGATTTCTGTTTTGCTCTACGCTGATGTCCTGAGATCTAAAGCTTATGTTCTTATGTTTTGCCTCATCCTTGGAGTTTGGAATCACCTCGTTGGTCTTTAAGTAATTTGATATACGTTGAGGCCCTGACGCAGCCTGTGTATTTGGGTTCTGTTGAGCTAAGTTTAAAGCGCTCGCTTACTGTGAGGGAGCTTTATGCTCGTGACCCTATCCTTAGTGGGTGTGGGATGTTCTTATGTCGATTCTGAGGTCCAGAACAATACTAATAAAATATACTCAAATTGTAATTCTGTATTTTATTCTTTGCTTCAAGGAGCGTTTATTCCTCCACTCAAATGTTTGACATAAATTTGGCTATTGCTATTTGTTGTATTTTTTTGGGAAAACACTCATTCTCAGAGTGTATAGGGAGACAAAACACACTGAGAGACTCATGCACTTTTAGACTCTATGCCCAGCAACAACTTAACTCTCCCTCGGTAGACATAACATCATATGTCCGATGTGCATCAGTTGGAGCGGGCGCTCGCGGCATCTATAATGTTGGTGGGAATGGGAGTGGGTGCTAGAGTGGGGTGGGTAGGGGTGGGGGCACGGGCCAACTCACAGAAAAGGAAAAGTTACATTTGTGCGATCAAGTTCTCTGGATTATGACGAGCGTCGCCACTGTTGGGTAAGAGCAGCGAGTGCAAAGCGTTGTGAGTAGTGTCCGACCAACAACGCCATTATTCATATCTCTCAAGAGTGTTTTGTTAGAAAGAGCTGTCTGTTAACGCACAAATATCAAATTAAAACATGAAACTATGAGTGCGTAGGTTCTTAATTAAAACTCCATTAATATTTTGTGTCCTCGTTTGCATTATGTCGCTGTTTGTAAGTTTCAATTAAGTCGTATAATTGAGTTTCATGTTTAAGTGTTTATAATATATTGTGGGATGAAGGAATTAGAGGATGAGGAGCGCATGACAATATAGAGAGATAGATTTATACTCTTTTTTTAACTCTTGTTTAAAAAATGTTGCGTTAACATGTGTCTCAACCTTTATATTCTTGTAACTGGGTGTTATAGCTTTATTGGTATTAAATCGTGTGAGTTATGGTTATTATGTAGATGGTGATTGAGGATATTTGTTTATATTCGAGCGATTGTAATTTTATTATGTTTATTATTTATATTATAGTATACTTGTGTAATTTTTTTAAAAATGATTATGATATATTATTTGTTTGAATGAATAAAATAGTTAGTGACAGAATGTGTGTGTTTTAGTTGAGCTGAGTTGTTTTTCTTTACGGATCGTCTGCCACTGGAGGAGAACGGGTGGGTGTATAAAGAGGATCGCACCCTCAGAGATAAGTGACCGACATTGCTCCTGACCAGACCGCAGCACTTGTTGCTTGTGTAGTACATGACCTATTGTATGTACACCAAACTAAGTCATGTTCCCATACTAACTTTACTCATACTCAGGCGTGGCTTGTACTAACGTGTTTTGCTTATATATTTATCTGTAGCATACTCAAGTCTATCATCCTGAACCTGCTGTGTGGTTCGCTCATGTATCATGACTGTGTATGATAAGCGACTGTGAAATGCTCGTGAATTGTTGACGAGCTGGAGGAAACGTGGGGTGAAAAGGTAAACCTTTGTAACACAGCTGGTCTGCAACCAGGACGATGTACATTATACGCAGATATAATCGCCTCGTCCACACCCCTGTGGACTCCTTTTAAGTCTTGTCAAGACTACATTAAACGACTAGGGTTGGTTTACAATCGCAGGTGCTTAATATTACTCGCTGTCAATACACATCCAAAGGTAGCCATTGAAGTGAGGAATATAGCATTACGACGAAAATTTACGTGATTAACTTTGTGCTCACGAGACTTTATTTCTCTCTCGAGCTTATATTTTGACACGTAGGTGCTGGTTTGGTATTAATTTTTTCACAGGGCTCACATTATAGGGCTAAGTTTTATATCTCTTGCTCTCTCCAGTTCAATCATATGAGGGGCATCATAAGGCAAATGGCAAAGATAGTTCCACCTCTGGAGGACACCTGAGAGGACAAAGAGATAGTATATCGTCGATTATTGCAGATCTTAGTTCATCCAAAAGTATCTTTAAGGCAAAGGCTGCACACCAAAATTAGCGTCTCTGCTCTCTTGTGATAAATAGACTGAAGCCAAAATACACATGTTAAAGGAATTAGCGCAGTTCATATGCCGACGTAAGTATTTCTTGCCTAATGGGTTCGAGTTGATGCTGGAAACCCGAGATCAAGAGAAAGAGACAGTGTGAAGTATAAGAGCTATTATGAGCAAAGTCACTGGGACGCACCGTTGAGAGAGGATCAGTGCTTCTGAAGGGACAAAAGATCTGCTATACAACTAAAGAAAAACAGTCCAGCTCTCTCAGTTACACAAGATAAACTGACTTAATACACTATTCATAGACTCATGTAACTCAAAGTGAGAGCCGATATTCCTAATCGAGGATATAGGTCCAGAGAACTGATTCTACAACTGGGTGGGACAACGCAACTAGGAAAAGGGCCTCGTAGGGGTTTAGTTTGACCTTATGCTATTCCCAGTGATCAGTGTAACCTTGACAAACCAGTATATGAATCTTTTGTCTCGCGGAGTGAATATCCCATTTCCCCAATGTTATTATTCGACACTCCCCACCACCAATCATCAAGGCCATTGAGTGCAGCCATTCCGCGTGAAACTAGTGGGGCCTGTATGTTGATATGTTGGAGCTTATCACTCTGTTTTGTCTATGTCAATATTAGGTTATTCAAGACTAGGAGAATGAACCGTGTGGTGGTGTCAGTTTGGTCAATTCAGGAGGGCAGGCAACTTAGAAGGTGGCCGGTTGAAGCCATCAGTGTGGGCACCAGGGGATCGTAGGTTCTGATGCTGCAGATAACCAAATAGATGAAAACATCATGATGTGTCTGTCACACATGGAGAGGTGCTGTTTGGAACCCAAATTGTCTAGCATAACCCCTAGCTAGAGCGACAACCACTGATGTATGGGTGTGTGTGAATTGGAGAGCTCTCTCTAGTGTGTGGTAGGGTTTTAGGGGTGTAGCCGGGTAAGTATGGATGATCAGTGGCCTAACGACACAGAAGGCTCTATGCAACATTTCAAAAAAGGTGAGGTTGAGTTTGATAATAGTTAGCAGGTCTATTGTTGAGAGGAAGCTGTCTATGGAAGAGGTAGTGACTTGTTTGCGCTAGGCGAGCCCACAGCAATGAGATAGAATTTGACAGATTGTTTGAACGTGCAGCCGTTATATAACTAGTACGCCACGCCCTGCAGTGTACCACCTAAATGTTAAAAAGACAATCTGACATCACAATCTCTTAATTTAAAGATGGGAAAAAGATGAGACCACCAGAACAAACACGGCAAGAGTCTGTATTTAAGTGCACAACGTTCACGTATCGTGTATTGTATCTATTTAAAACTTAATCCTGCAATGCGTAGTGTTTGTTGGTGGGGGGCCATTCAGGGTTTTAGGCCTTGGGGGTCACTGGTGACCACTTACCTAAGAGAAGGTCAAGACATATCGCACAGGCATGAGAGCCCACACTGCAGCCTAGTGTATGGGTTGTACGTTTGCCTGCAGCTATACCGAGGATGAAGCCTCACGCCACGCCACTGAGCTGCCTGAGAGACAACACAAAAATATTAAAGGAGATAAATGAACAGTCACAAGCACAGTTGCTGTACATTCCAAGGATTTCCTTGCGTACCAAACAGTCATTCAGTATCACTTGCAACTTTATTTTTTTCCCTCCAAACATAAATTATATTTGAATATTTACATAAAAACACACCAGAAAGACTCCAATGATAAGCCTAGTGTGCTAAACTGGAGGCCTCCCTCCGACTGCTTTACCAGTGAGAGTGAAGATGAAACGACTAGCAAAGTTGATTTGCTCGCAGCCAGTAGTGGTTCATCTATGCCGTCTGCCTGTGCACTTCTTGCTCCTCCCTCTTGAGCGCAATGGATGCCCAGATGCCGTACCACTTAGATCAACAGGTAGAACACTGCCAATTACCAACCAGACGCTTGGCTCATTAGAGCCCATCCCTCAAACTACTTATGTGTGGCGTTTCCTGTTGATAGAAACATAGAAAGAAAAAAACATATGAAGATGGCGAAGTTGCTAAAAGGCTAGAAAAGGTAATACAAAATAACAGGTTTGGCAATGGGTTGTGTAAATCACTACAAACATACAGAACAAAATGCACAACAAGTCACATAACAGTGCTATATTCTCATTTACTTTTTAAGACGGCAGGACCAAGAGTTCAAGTCTGCACAAATTCAAATGTCATCTAAGAGGATTCTGACAAACAAAGAAGGTACATTGCATCATGTGCAAAAGGCTATTAAGCCGACGACAAATGAATAGCAGAGTGATAGGTGGAGAGACACAGACGAGAGCATAGTATTCAACCCATGACTGAAGAGGACGTACGTGGAAGCCAGCACAGAGTTGAAAGGCAAGGCCAGAAAGATAAACGTATGTGTCAGTATCTATGAAAGAAGAGAGAGGTGAGAGTTATAATATAACGAAGAGAAGGCTGCGCAGGAGCTGGAGAAAGAAAAACCGAGAGAGAAGGACTGGAGCGGAGGCAGCTACTGGCGTCGAGGACATGGACGCTGGCGTGTCTAGGATTGCTTGGCAGACGGGGTGATGGGGTGAGGGAGAAACAAAGAGTGAGTGAAGTAACGTCTGTGGGAAAAGTCTTGTCAGGGAACAAGAGGAGAACAATCTGGCAGTGAGAGATGAGAGTAGAGGAAGAGGAGGCAGCTAGGTGTAAGCGAAGAGGGTATGAAAGTATGGCTTCGAAGAGAGAGGCCGGAAACGATGGTTCGTCATGCACCATGTATGAATTGTTACTGACTGACCGAGGTGGGTGTTGGCAGTGGAGTGGAGAGAGAGAGAGTGGAGCGCGAAACAGGTGTGGTAGCTCCGCGCGTTGCATATGCTCGAGTAGTCAATGCGAGAGAGCGGCGGCAGGGTTCAGATGCTCTGACGGGAAACACAAACTCATTGACCAGTGGCGATATATGTTGAGATCATCAACTTGAAGGACCATACAGTTCAGTAGGTTCGTTGATTAATGATGTGTGTTTTAATAGTGTGTGCGGAGGATAATACGTATTGTAGTGTTAGAGTTGGTTGTGAAATTAAGCATACTGGGACAGATGGGTCCTTAAGGTAATATCAACCAGAGACTGGATCTATAATTATCGTAGAATAGGCACCGTCTTGCAACTCTCATTGACAAAAAACCAGTGTATCAAGAGTCGCCGCAGGGTAAATTCAATTCACTGGTCTGCCGTGTTTGTCAATACTCTGTTACATGTTTCACCTCTTCCCTCTGAGATATCAATTCACATGTTCATGACTATCGATTTTACTAGCACTCCGTGGTAAAGTCTCTACAGACTCGAGAGTGTTTTACTATTTACATGGTTAATGCGAGTTGCAGATGTAAATAGCAATTAGAAAATGAAGAACTCCAAACACAAGTTTGTTTTTGTATTTTTTATTTCTTATGAGAGAGATCAGGCAGTGAAGATATTTTTTAATTTGCATGTATTATTCATTATGAGAAACCTTCTTCTTGTGATGTATATAGATATCAGTATAATAATCTTTATATTTTAGCTCTATTAAACATCAATTGCCTATATTTTTTGCTCTCTTTTCTATTGTGTATAATCACATTATGATCATATAAGCTTTTCCGCATCCATGTGGTGGAATGGAGCACAGAGAGCACAACATAACAGAAATAATTCTCTACCACTCCGTCGCTATAGGAGGATTTCATAAAGTATTTCTGATCTCATGAAAATGCCTTGTAGGACGCAGTACCGCACTTCATATATTGAGCTCATTAGGAACGATTAGCAAATAAGTAAAAGCACAATTGTGACTACTTCACCCTGACCTCCTCTCTGCGCACACCCTCTCTAGGGATTACATTCTGGCTCTCTTAATAATTGAAAAGAAAAAAGATAGAGAATGTTTAAGAATTAGCCATCGAGAATGCAGGTATTATGAAGTGACCAAGTACGGGCTACAGTAGTTTACACTTTGTGGGCTAGGCAATGTTGACATTCTGATGTTGTGGTCGCTGTGTTTAATAGGTGGACTGAAGCGAAAAGCGAAGGAGTGAGGCGGGAAAGTGCGGTGACGTAGTATATGGGGGATTTGGGGGAGTCAAGACTCTGAGCGGCACCAAGAGATCGCATACAACAAGCTCGCTGAAAGAAGGCTCAACGTGTTCTAGGATTGGATGGATGAAAATATAACACGGAAGCAGTGGTGAATGCTCGCGCCCAGCCATTGTGTTTGATTATTTTTTGTCTTGATGATCCTGTAAATATTAGTAGAACAATAGTATCGCATGTATGTGAGTCGGTAAATGTTTGTAATGAGTGTGATGATACTTATTCGTGTATAGTGCTGCTCCTATGCTCGTGTGTCAATCGCTGTTTGTCGCTCGTGTGATGAGACTCTGTATACAATGTCGATGTATATCGCTAATCTATATAGTGCACCGCAATACTTTTGGCGGACAGACGAAGGTAGTCTATGCTTTGGCAGCGCCCATATACGTCATGCATGACTACAAACTGCATCTTTATGTTAGATTAGGAAATCGACAATCCAAGAACTCGCCCTCACTCTGACTAATGGGACTGTGATGTATCAAGAAAGCGGGATGGTGCATATAACGTAGTAGTCTATGAAATACAGTCTTCATTTTAAGAAGCTATAATATTTGACAGCTGTAGTTAATGAGCTCTTGGCAGGAATAACGTACCCAATCAAATATGAGTACACTTATTAACCATTATTACTAATGTGGCATTTATCGTGATTGATAGGTAGTGTCACACAATCCGCAATAATGGTAAGACAGATCGTTTGGCGTGCCAGAAAGCATGTTTGTATGGTCAAGGAGGACAAAAACTATATCTGGTTCTCACCTTAGAGTTCGACCGCAGGTATATTATGAGCTGTAAATCTGAGACAATCCTTAGTGTGGCTCTGAACCGACACAGTGAGATGCAAAACCTTTCAAAATTGCAAACAAACTCACCAAATCGCCTCACTTCACATACATCCAAGAGCGTTGTGGGCCACTTTAGATCTCACATTAAATATCCCGCTGCACATAGAGCTAGGCAAGGCTACATTTAACTGAGTGAGGAACATGCCGGAGATGGCTTCTTGCATGTGTGATAGCAATGATTCCAGCATATTTTTGGTAGTAGTTGTAGCACACACTCTCCACTATATGACATACTGCTGAGTCGACGCGGTTAAAATCTTGCCCAGCCAGCCAAACAGGGCCATTATACATAGAGAGCAAGAAAGATCAAAAACAAAGCACATTAATGTTTGTGTGTGTATAGTCCGCAAAGAAGTGTGTGTGAAGAGGATATTGTATTATAGAGAAGCATTTGGAGGAGACTATATCTACTGCAGCGGGAGGCTGGAGTCGAGCTTGTAGTAGAAGCTGAGAATCCTAGAGTACATACTTTTACCATTTGTTTCCAATCATATTGTATGAATAGTTGACATGAGTAGATAGTAAGCATGTGTGATGGTGTGAATGGTGGAAGTTGGTGTGTGTGATCGTGAGTGTTGTGGTGACGATTGGTTCCAGTCTCGCGTAGTGTATGACTTGGTCTGAAGATTCAGGTTTTATTTTTGGTGCGCGTGTAGATAAATGATAGTGCACGCAAAGATAAGAAGGGCAGTCATTAAATCTGGCAAGAAATTGTATACAAAATAAGTATACGGAGACCATAAAGACATATATGTTACGAATGAGTGTTGGGTATAGGGTGTTGTGAGGAGAGTGTGCGTATTGAGGCCCACTGGTAGGCGAACAAAGAGGCATGGGTGGAAGTCTCTGCAGACGATAAGGACAGCTTCAGTTACAGCTTACGGCGTCAGAGTCTAGCCGAAAAAGAACGTGTTGCATATAGTTTTCAGAAAGTGAAGTTGTTTAGCTTCTCTCGTTTGGTTCAATATGTAGTCTTTTGGCGTTGCTAAGAGACTGTTCTGCGAGCCTATGAGGACACAGGTAACAGATCTTCTCTTATTTTGGCTTCTATTTTTCTACTTCCTATCTTGTCTTTCTTTTCTCTCTTTCTATATGACAACTCTTATTCTCATGTTAATTCAGGCTAGCGCGCAGCGCCAGTTGGCTCGTCTTTGTCGGCTCTTCTCTCCGATACCCGATCACTGCAGTGTTGGGGCTGCCTTGAAAGAAGTAGCGTTGATCAGTGGAGGTATTCTATAGCTCTTGTCTGTAATACAATGACATGCTAAAGCTTCTTGGAAAGATTGGTAGTAACGGCTGTTAATGCTAGCATTACCTATGTAGCAACTAGGTCAAAACATACAAAGAAATCCTTTAAAGCTGCAGTTAGCAATCTTTTAATCCACTTCGGATAAATTAATCCACGTTGCATCCATTTTTTGCTAATGAATTAACAACAATGTGTTTAATAACATATGCTACTAAACTTTAAAGCTTGCTAACAAACTTTAGCTAGCTTCCTCTTTCACGCAGCTATGTAGCTAACTTTGTCTGTCTGCATGTTTGGTGTTGGGCAGGTAGGCATACAGTGGTTTCTGAGCTTTTGGATTCATACAGCTGCCTTGTTGCTGCTGGAAATGAGGCACATGAGAGCAGTGGAAAATCCAGACTTAAGAGTAAGTGTGCTGAAAAAGTGAAAATAGTGAGATAAAATAGGCCAAAATGCTCTGGCAGCACCAACTGAGTTAAATGATAGCTCTGTGTTTCTTACTGCAACAGCCCATTGACATTACCTATGTACTGTTGTAGTCATTTGATTTATAGGTAGATAAAAAGTTGATTAGTGGATGGCTTTACTAATTATATTAGTGAATTTTCAGTTTGTATTTGCCCTTTCTTCTTCCATATGCTCTCTCTATCATGCTACCATCCTAAGATCCATGCTAATCCACTGTATTATGAGTTGTACATTTCAGTCATGCAGGATTTCCACAGTCCTTGACCTATTTTAGTGAGCCCACACATCCTCTTTGTAACAGTATGCAAGATATTTCACAGAGTAGAGAAGAGGTCTGGAGCCCCTCTATATGGATAAGCATAGCCCATTGAACCTAATTTGGGAGGTGAAAAAAAGTCCTGCTATATGTATCCCTCCTCTCTGCACACAAAAACACACTCTTTCCTTCGCTCGCCTCTTTTCAGCGTGAGGAATGTGAATGTCGCATTAGGAACTTTTTGGCAGTGTTGTGATCACGTGCCTTTCCTCAAATGAGGCTGGATGTACTCCGTTACGACTTTGGCTATACACAATTGTTTCAGCCATTCAACTGATTCACTCACACAAGTTCATGTTGCCCATACATTAATGCTTGTATTTTTTTGTAGTTATTGAAGGCCAGTAATAATATTCAAGCTCATGAATATTGGTAGGCAACAACTTCACTGCAGTGGAGCAGAGATAAAGTCTGTAAAACCTGAAGGGTTTTCCTTTTAAAAGAAACTCGGCAAACAGTTGAAGATGAGATATCAGAAAATCTATGTATCAGACATGAATCATTTCCTGCAAGGACAAAAAAATGCCAGCAAATAACACGTTTCTCAATAAATATTTTGTGATGATGTCAATCAAGGCTACATTAAGCATGCTTTACTTATGACCTAGATTGAGATTTTTCACATTTACTTTCTGCTGAAATCCTTCTCTAACACGATGAAAAAGCTAGCTCCAAATACGTAAACTAAATCAAACCTTCCTGCAATAGTAACTTTAAAAATCTCTACAAATAAAATAAGCTACACTTCTAATATGTCTAAAAATATACTAGAATGACTTTGTACTTCTTGAGAAATTCAATTTACAGTCAGTGCTCACTTGCCTCTGATTTTGTACTGGCAACTGTGACTACTTGGAAAACAGCTATAGACTTATCCTAAAATCAGCTGAAGCGCAATAAAATCTACTGGTGGCACCATAATCAGTAAGCAAAAAGGAGAAAAAGAGGATTAAGGTAACCCAAGGAGCTAGAAGCCAGAGCCCAACTTCATGCAAATGTTGAGCAATTCACTTTAATGTTCTGAGGTGAAATTGCCCATCAAGTGTTTGGGATAACCGTGAATAATAGAACGTCATTTATTTATATCAATAGCAATAGACATACCGGTAACCACACACGACAGCGAGGACAGAGGTACTGGAAGAAACTAAGGTTTTGCTTTCACTCTTCAGTGACAAACATTTCCCACCTTCCTTGAGAAGACTGTGAGTGCCGGGAGCTCTTCTCACAAAGCAGCACTGCCTGTGAGATGTTTGTGTGTGTGTGTGTGGTGTGTGTGTGTGTATGTGTGTGTGTGTCTAATAACACTAAGAAGATGCTTATATTTTAATGCATCAACGTCAGGTCATTTTTTCTGTATAAGTTTGCTTCTGTCAATTGGCTTACCGCTGCCACCTTAGTAACTTTCCTAGCTTCTCTTCTTACATGACTCAACGGCAATTTTGAACACAATACAGCACTTTTAAGAGAACACACAAGTAGGGTAAGGCAAATCTCGCGTATAATACCTGCACAATTCTTTTGAATTTGTGCCATGTCACATTTTTTCTTTTTTGTGGTGAAATAAATAAATAAATATAAAATTCCCAAGAGAAAAATGCTGTCACAATGCAAACTACAAACAAGGTACAAAAGAAAAAATCTCATTCATAAGAAAGTTGGCGATATCCAAGCAGGCCAAGGGAAGTTTTCAACTTTTCTATTCATCGGCACAAAGGTAAATAAACAAAGGGGCAAAAGCTTTTAAAAATTAAAAGCAGGAGCACGAGAGAGACGGTAAAAGGAGAGTAGACTGAAAGAGTGTAAAGGAACTGAAAGTATCTATATATATACCCCCTCAAGAAGAGCGAACGAATCTGCTATAATCCATGTGTGCTGAATGTTGAAAGCAATTCAATTAAACAATTAATAGCAGGTGGCCTAACACGACAACACTAATTTGTTTAGTATTCTTGGCCTAAACGCAGGCTCAAAAACTACAGAAGGAGTTTTAAAATCCTAACCAATTTTTCAATGGGTCCACAATCACAGACACAAGGAGAAAACTCCAGATTTTCCTCTAATTGCTCAAACACGCACACTACATAAGATTTTAAATAATGTTGCGATCAAACACCACAGGATATTTATTATAGATTATCGTACGCAGTGGGGACGGCAATTCACCCTCCTTAACCTGAATGCTCAAGGGTGAAGGCAGAATACTAAACAAAATGGAGATTCGTGTGCAAACAAACCATTAAACGCCCAAGGTCCAGAGCTAGATTCCTCTCCAATTGTTAGGAGAGAAGTCTGGGTTAAAGGCAGCCCAAACTGCGCCTGTAGTCTGACCTGGAAATATTAGTTATTATGGTTATTTCTATCATTCTAGAAATATCTTTGTGCCCCGCAGCTATTACAGTTGACAATATATTCGTGACATATAGTGCTGTACAATTGATTATTGCCATAACGAAAACATTTGCACAGCAGCCAGACAGAAGCATCAAGCAAGCAAACCTGGCAAGACTGGCTCCATGGCATTAAAAAAAGAGTTTCCTGTTTCTATTTTAAGTGGATTTTGGTTTATCTATCAAGTCTTTCAATTGTGTGACATAAGTAAAAATTTGCATTTGAACTTCTTGTTTTGCTTCAAGCTGGGGATTCACTGTCAGGCAGTTTTCAAACTCACGATTGTCT
>NW_019174404.1:23101324-23118582 GCF_002260705.1 Seriola dumerili
AGGTCCAACAAAAAAGTGTTCAATCAAAACGTGTCTTCTCGGGGCGAACCATGACAAGCTGGTTAGCATGTTACCTTCAGTAGGAAGGCAGAAGTTACAGAAATAGAAGCGAGGGTTAACACTGGAATTGCTTTGCTGCAGACAGCTGTTGGTGATCGGTGACGGTATATTGGATTACAGTATATGATAGTAAGATAACTGTGTTTTACTGTAATTTTACACTATATGCCAGCATGTAACTGTTTATTTACATAGTGTAATGCAATCTGGGACTTTTGCATTTAATTCCTGTAAATCTCCACAAATTCAAAACAAAGTAAACCAAGAGAACACACATTTAATTAAATATTGCTCAACTTTATTACATGTCCTCAATCATTTGTACAGCTGGAACATTTGTATTACAAAACTGAAGAAACTAGTAAGAGTAAAAAAAAAGTATCACAGGTGTCTGTACGACAACCACACAATTAAACACTGAGCAACACAATGCCAGTGGTAGAATATATGAAAATATAAAACAGCCCAATAGAGAGAAAGGTCAGTATAAGTATAAGGAGAGAGAGGGAGGGGAGAGTGGTTGTTATAGTTTAGGGAAGTCTCCTCATAAGTGGGCTGAATCAGTAGATCAGTAGCAGAGTTCTGTTGGAAAGTTAAGTAGGGCTAGTGGGAGGAACAGAGGCAAACAAACTAGAAAAGCTATATTTTCAGAAGGCAATTTGTGTGCTTGCTTTGGTTTGAAAAAAGAAATAGTGGAAGTATTTTAAGTAGTACTTGATATAGTTCCAGCAGTCGTTGAATTAGTTGAAGCAGTTCTTCATGTATTTTTTATAAGTTTAAAGAGCAGGCCAAACGATTATGGTGAAATCAGACAATTCCTCTGCTCAGTGTTGAAAATCATATGAAATTATCTGCACCCGTTCCCAAGGTCTTTATGGGATCGGTGGCTCTGCACAACAAAGTGCAGCCAGCCTGTCAAGACCGTGCAAATAACACACCTCTATGATCGTGATGTAAGTAACAGAGGTAGTGTATCATGGTGCTGCCAGCGGTCTTGTAATTCGCCTCCATTTTACTGGAGCTAAAGCAAGCACATAATTAGGGGTGATACTGTATGTTACACGGGTGGTGATAGTTAAAGATTATAGATACTGGATTTTTTTTTCTGTGAGAGAAGGAGTAAAGATTTTTACAAGATAATGGAATTTTTGTGGGAAAAAAAAAAAAAAAAAAATCAGATACAAATTAAGTAAATTAAAATCCAAGCAAAATGAGCCGAGGACTGGCTGGTAGAGCGAACCTCCTCTCAATGTCAGCATATGTGGCAGACACCTGTATAGTGAAGTAAAATTCGAACATGAATCAATCATTCAACAATCACTGATCAATACTCACATGAACATGAATCAGCAGTCCACATTGGGCTCTCACCAAAATGAGCCATAAGAAGCTGGCCTACATGGAGAGTCGAATCCCCATCCCAACCCTGGGAAACAACAGCTCGGACATTGCGGCGGTTCGATTGGGTTCTAAGGTACCCCACGATTACTCCTCCACATTCTTCAACAGAAAGCTAAAAACTTCATATCTGTCAGCAACGCAAAGTGAGCATAGAGTGAAAAGGTATGGCCATTTGATTCTTAAATCCTCAATGGAGGATACGGGCATTGCATTTATGTGGGTAAGCTGAAGGCTCTATGTTCTCTGCATGAGATGGATCACCTCAGCCCTCATTCAAGCCTCCCTCTTTGTAATTTTTTTCTATTTGGTACCATTTCTCTACCAATGTGTCAGCAGTCAGCTCTGACGGGGGCTCTGGCTGGTGTCGTGCGCAGCCATAGGTATCAGTTGGCCAGCGCTGAGGTCCAGTTTCCGCTGAGGGGCTGCCAATACAGGCCGCCCCCGTTGATATTCTTAATGCCAACTTTCAGCCTCCAGCAATGAGGGTTCCTTTTTTTTCATGTCAGCAGAACTCTTTGGGTCCTCCCTAATGACGCTCTGACAAATTGTGCAGCACTGTGAGCGATTGGGGTTTGTGCGTTTTTTTCTAATTTAATCCACCACCACTCGGATCATCTGCCGCCGCTAGTTGGGACGTCTCCGACCATTTGTAATTTCCTGGGGCCTCATTGTACCTCAAATACATCGGGGCATGTTATGTCTTGTGGAGGTACACCACTGGCACCCTTTTGTAGTGGGTCTGACATTTTTCTAAAAGGTTGGGATAAAATGAATTAGGAGTGACATTCCCCACACAGTGTACTCTGTCAGCGGAGAATAGTCACATGGCTTCTCATGAGCAACACAGCAGTAGGCTCTCTCCGCTGGTGTAATGTAATAAACACCAAATTCCAACAGCTTGATACTGTTCTGTAATGAAAAAAAAAAAAACACATGAACTCCTACGAATAAGAGCCTGTTTAATTTTCCCAACAAGACCATAATCATTATGACCTATCACAACAAACATTCTGCTCCTGTAATCAGACCCTTTGGCTACCCATAATGTGTCAGTGAGAGCGTTCAGAGGATCGAAATTGTAACATGTAAGCGATTGTCTGATGTTATCATTGTGGTCTCCCAAGACAAACTCTGCATCTTTCCACCACGATATCTGGAGGGAAACGGGGGCCAGCACCTAGAAGGGCTCGTGTGGCACACCTAAAATAGGGTGACTATAAGGTGACACACTTTTTTCCGTCTCTACATTACTAAATGAGAGAAATTACCCAAGTGCACAATAAAATATATATCTGGATTTAATGTTACTCACCTCACTTCTCCATCTGCTGAGAGAGACCACGCGTGTTTGCCAGTCTTCCAGTCCTTCACTGTAGCTTAGTTAACTGGCTGTTGCTGGCTTCATTTTAGTATCTAGGGATACTGTACCTTATTTACACAACTATAAAACAGCTGGAAACAACTCGGGTCTTTTACTGTTAGTTAGCAAACACTGCTCGAGCATTTTAGCAACCTGACCTAATGAAAACACTATCTGAAATGCATCAATGAAACAAATCAATAATCATGCAAAGAGAACAATACTGGACAATGCCACTTTCAGGAAAGAAATGTAACTTGTTACCTCCTACCTGCCGTGGTTGAAATCCAGATGGACTGCTTCCTACCGACGTCTTGCTTTCCGCAGTCAAGCTCAGAGATAGAAGGCATGTCTCGTCACTCGAGGGGGAGTATATGAGAAGTTACATTAATTTAAAAAAAATGCTATCATCAAAACAGAAACATGAGCCTACAGTAGTCAGCAGGATGTGGATGGAACATGGATTTGTAAAAAGGAGGATAGCGCTATTTCCAAAGCTTGATTAAAAAATACTCTTAAATTACAGTTATATACTGTTGTGATTTAACTGCCGAGAATAGTTGTTAATTTCCATGCGAGGGATGGATATTTAACAGTATTGTACAATTATTGTGAAATACAGTATTATACTGCTGGACATCTGCTGGAAATTTACAGCAATTCATTACGATGTAGCTAAAGCTCCTTTAAAAACAAGTAATGGAAACACGTGAATTTTGAGAAGAAACTTTCAAATGTCGCAAAACAATGTATACGCTCTCATGAGGTGGTTTTTATTCGACAAAGCAATATTTCACAAGATTTGAATGGAAACATTTTTTTTTTTTTTGCATTCTGCTGGAAATCTGTCGTCACATTTAATTGGAATATCATGAGAGGAGAAAAAACCTGGCATCATTCACAGAACGTCACTCAGACCATTCACAGTTGTGTTTTGTTTCTATTTTGCTTAAAAGTGCGATGGAAACTCGACTAGCGATGTTTGCTTTTTTTTGTTTTTTGTTTGCTCTGTGTCAATAAATCATGTTTACTTGTTGTACCGTTGTTACTCTGCTCATTTCCATACCATGTTGGATGAGATTCAAACTTAGACCTCACCAAAAGAAAAAAAAAAAAAAGTTCTAGTCAGTTGTCTGTTGGTTGTTTTACTTCCTGTCCTTCGTCACCCTGATGTGTTTCACCTGTTCCCTGTTCCACCTGCCTCCCTTGTGTATTTAAGTCTCTGTCTTCCCCTCAGTCTTTGTTGCTTGTTCCTGCTGGAGTTACCTGTTCTGTTTCCTCTATTCCCTTGTGTTTCCCAGCATGCATTTGGATTTTCTGTTTTTGTTCCTGTTCCTGAGAATCTTCCTGTTTTGCCACCTGAGTTTGGATCACCTGTCTTGTATAGTTTCCGGCCTGTCAGCCTGTTGGTCTTTGTTATTAAAGCTCGCTTACTGGAGCTTACTGGACCTACCTGCCTTTGTGTGTATCTGTGTTGGGTCCAGAAAATATATAAATATACTCCAATTGTAATTCTGTATTTTATTCTTTGCTTCAAGGAGCAGTTTCCTCCATAACGTGCTAAATGCAGTTGTGAGTATATAGCTAAACATTGGAGGAGGGGCGCACTGGCTGATTTAGACAGCCGCCCAGGGTGACATCTTGATGGGGTGGGGGGGTGGGTGGGGTTGGGGTGGGGTGGGGTGGGGTGGGGTGGGGGCACGGCCACTCACAGAAAAGAAAAGTTACATTTGTGCGATCAGTTTTCTATCGCTCATGTTCACATCAAGCTTGTAGTTTCACACACATTATTTTTCTGGATTGTGTGAAATCGTTAAGAATAATGAATGTGTCTGCGCACCACCACATGTGTGTGTCTCGTTTGAAGTGTGCAATAGTGTAATAATTAGGTTCTGTTAAGTGTATTTATATAATTGTGGGATGAAGGATTGGTGCAATTTAGTGGTTTGATTCTCTTTTTTATTTGTTTATACGTACATGCACCTTTATATTCTTGTTACTTTATTTTGGTATTTCTGATTGTATATAATTGGTATTTATCACGATTGTATATTTTATTGTATATTTGTGTAGTTTTTAAAAGTTATGATAATTTGTTTTATAAAAAGTTTGTGCAGAATGGTGTGTCTTTAGTTGTAGCTGAGGGCCTGGACTGCCACTGGAGGGGGGGACAAGTCACTGAGGATGCTGCCTGGACAGACCCAGCACTGGCTGAGTGCTGACCATTACAACACAAACTAAGTCATGTTCCCATACTATTATATACAGTGTTACTAACTGTTGTATATGTTCTGTATCTCTCTTCCTGACCTGCTGTGGTCGTGTCTGACGTGTTGAAAGAGGGATGCTGTTGTTGGCTGGAGGAAACTGTTGCAGTAACTTTGAAGCTGTCTGCACCAGACATCATTTCAGAATCTCTCCCTGTGGACTCTTTAAGTCTTGTCGACTAATTAAAGACATGGTTTGTTTTATGCATGCTTAATAGTTCTGCTGTCAATAAACATCCAAGGAATTGAGTGAATATCCTTTAAGGCAAATTTCTGATTATTTTTGCTCACAGCTCATTTTTGCTTTTTGAAGAGGTGTTTTATTTTTTCAGCCACTTCAGGCAGTTTTTCTCTCAGTCAGATGAGATCAAATCAGTTTTAAAGAAATGACACAATGATTTGATTTTGCAGATCTAGTTCATCCAAAAAAGTATCTTAAGGCAAAGCTCACTACCTCATTTTAACCCTACACTGTGAGGTTGCAGCAGTTTACAGAGAAGCGCAGTGTGCTGAGCTGAACCCGACAGAGAAGCAGGTTCAGTCTGTTTGCACTGGAATCTTCTGAGGGGAAAAAACTCCTGTCCTACACCTCAGGACAAAGCTGATAATGATATACAAAGAACCTCTCTATGGAAAATGTGACTATTCTAACTGGGCCGTGAGGCTCTAGTTGGTTGCATGCTATCAGTCCTGTAACCTTGACAACCATATAAGTTTTGTCCCTAAACCCTGTTACGACCCAATCATAGCGCCTCCTGAACTAGTGCGCCTATGTTGGCAAGACCTTTGTTGTCATGGTTACAGAAGACACACATGAAGTGTGCCAACAGTGGTACACGGGACATTTGTCGTCATGGTAACAAAGATAAACTCATGTGTAATGGGTGAGGTTTGGACCCAAAAGCAGCACCTACTAGGACCGATGATTGGTAATGACTTTTATTGTTAGTAGATGCAGGTAAATAAACACAGTTCAATTCAAAAGGGGAATGGCAGTCTTTGAGGGGCTTGGGGAAAATCCGAGGGCCCAGAATGAAGCTGTGGATGAGGCAGCCGTACACGCTGCAGCAGTGGAGGTGGAGGACTCAGAGCAGCCCCGAGAACAGGCAGACGAAGACCAGGAAGAGGCAAGGCAGAATCGTGGTCAAAAACAGAAGGGCTGAAGTAATTACCAGGGCAGAGACGAGGCGGGTAGGTCGGGAGCAGGCAGGGTCGGAACCGGGAGATCAGATGAAGAGTAAACGCTGGAAAGTCTTTCATGGGAACAAAGAACAATCTGGCAGTGAGTGTGGAGGAGAGTGGAGCTTTTAACCAGGCTTGATTGCTGAAGAGCTGCAGCTGAGTGAACAGGTGAATGAAGTGACTGACGAGGTGGGTGTGGCTGGCAGATGGGGTGAGCAAGGGAGTGGTGAGTGGAAAACAACTGAAGGCAGGTATGTATGGAGGACAAACCATGACATCATGATTAAGTTTATTGAACACTCGCGGTTTGGTTAGGTTTAGGAAAAGATTGTAGTTTGGGTGGAAATAAGCACTTCCTTAAGGTTCAGCCAGAGACTCATTCCTGCACGCTGCACCACAGAGCGCCGCAGGAAATCATTCCTGCCTGTTGCCATCAATCTGTTCAACTCTTCCCTCTGAGAATCAATCAGTCAATTGATTTATCCCTGGACAGTTTCAGACAAATTCACTATTTACTGTTAATGGCATGTAAATAGCAATAACTATGTTTATTTCTGACAGGGTATATTTTTTATATTTGAATATGGAGGTTATATTTATATTTTATTATTATTATTTTATTTTTTGTTTTTATTTTTTTATTATTATATTTGTATGTGTGGAATGGAGCACTGCAACATAACAGTTTTCCGCAGGGGATTCATAAAGTATTTCTGATTCTGAATCTGATTAGAGGACCTTTGTTGTCATGGTTACAATAATAACAATGCTCTTCACCCTGACCTCCTCTCCACCCAGTCTCTGTCTCTCTTAATATTATGTCACCTAACTTCCTCAGCAGGTTATTGTGACCCATAGTTACACTTTGTTGCTAGGTGACATCTAGTGGTCGTAGTGATGATGACAGGAGCAAAGGGAAAAGTGCGGTGACGTAGTATAAAGAGACAAAGTCCATGTCAGGAGGAGGTTGTGGTGGATGGATGAATATGACACAGGAGAGCAGTGTGAAACCAGCTGTTTATATTGTAACCATGACAACAAAGACCGTGTAATGTTGAGGAAGTACTTATTTTAACCCAATCCACAATCTTTTCCTAAACTTAACCAAGCCATGACCGTTATTATAGTAACCATGACAACGAAGGTAGGTATGCCACTTTCAGTACATCCATCCATCCATCCATCCATCCATTAGCTATACCGCTTATCCTTATATGGTCGCTGGGGGCTGGAGCCAATCCAAGGTGACACTGTGCGAGGGTGGGGTACACCTGGACAGGTTGCCGGTCTATCACAGGGCTGACACGTAGAGACAAACACCCACTCACTCTCACATTCACACCTGTGGGCACTTTAGAATCACCAATTACCCTAATGTGCACGTCTTTATGGGAGGAAGCCGGAGCATGGCTCTTTGTACAGTCCGCATTTTTATTATTGTAACCATGACAACCAAGATCCGGTAAACTTGCCGCCAAAGGGCCATATCTGAGAGCAGAAAAAAAACAACCTGTGTGGCTGTTCAGGTTGGAGGTGATGAAAACATGGTAGAAGTACAGACCGACTGAGTAAAACAGAATCAATACACTTACATTTTCTTATTGTAATGTTAATGTGTCTGTGTGTGTGTGTGTGTGTGTGTGTGTGTGTGTGTGTGTGTGTGTGTGTGTGTGTATGGAAGTTGAGAGTTTGGTGGTGAAAAGAGAGAGAAAAGAAAGAAGGGGCATTAATAAAAAGAACAAATAAATAGAGAACTATAAAAAGAGAGTGGTGGTGGTGAACAATCTTCGGTCAGGCCCTGGGGACAAAGAGGCATCGGGTGGAACCAGGAGGTCAGGACAGCTGGGTCAGGCCTGAGTTTTATTTATGTATTTTTCTCTCTTTTGGTTCAATTTAGTTTTGGTTGGATTGCTTCTCCCGCTCTCTCTTTTCCTTTGTCCTTTCTTTCTTCACTTTCTCCTGCTCTACCAACATGAAGATGTCTGTACTGCAGTCCCTGCAATGTGGCTGAAATGGGAATAAAACAATAAGTAACGCAAATTCCTTAATACAGAATAATAAGAACAGTAACAATCTGTCACAGTCCACCGCAACAACGACCCAGATCCGTGTGAGTGAGACGGTGCAGTGAGTGCTGAATGTCAGTCAGCCTGTGTGGTGGAGGGTGGTGCTGATGGAGTAGCCTCAGTCTGCAGAGGAAAAGTCAGTTAAAGCTGATAATCTGTTGACTTGCATCTTGCAAAGAAGTTTTAATGTGAAGCTACTGGAGCTTGATATCAGTGAATCAACAGAAAGTTAGTCACATTATTAGAAGGGAACAGAGTTAGCAGGTTTCCAGAGTTGCTTAAGGATTTCAGCTGCAATGAGATTATGCAGCAACTTCGGAGGGAAGGTTTCAGGACTTCTTGTTGTTCTTCTTGAAGGCTGTTGTTTTGGACCCAGAAGCAGACACAGACACAGTTGGTATTTGTAGAGAAAAAGTTGGATTTATTGCGCCAAAGGTGAAGTGGCGATGGGGCAGACGGATGAGCAGGATGGAATGGCCTGGGGGGAATGAGCTGAGGCGGCGTCAGTCGATGGCTCGACGAGAGGCTGGTACTGGAATCCTGGGGCAAAGGAGAAGACAATGTGAGCAAAAGCACGGGGGGGGGGGGGGGGGGGGGTTTTCTCTTATCACTAAACTGAGTGGCTGAAAGTTTACCAGTGAACAGGCAGAACGATCTGGCGATGAGTGGCAGACGAGCCGGGGTTCTTATACTGCTGAACTGATGAAATGGCTGCAGGCATGTGTGAGGTAGCTGCTGCCACAACACACACACACACACACACACACACACACACACACACACACACACACACACAGAGACAGATGGTGGTGGGGCAGAGAACACAGGAAAAACACAGGAAAAAACTGGAGTCACAACCACAGCCGTGACACTTCTAATGCAAACCAACACTGATTCTGGCAGAGAACAACAGGCTGAGCTACAACACTGGACCTGAGTCCACGTAGAGAAAGAGGACGGAGTCAGAACACCTGTTGACTGGAGAGAACCACACACACCACAGTTTTTCTGTGAAGTCAAACACACCCGTCCCAGCTCTCGCTCTCTCTCCTTCTCTCTCTCTCTCTCTCTCTCTCTCTCTCTCTCTCCCTGTCTGTATTGATTGTAATTGATAAAATGTAACTGCACTGTTTGCCTGGATGTGGCTGTTTGTGTTGTCTTACTGTCGAGCTGTTCACACAGACACTCAGCGGCAGGGACAGTACACATCAGTAATCAGGGACCTGTTGTCTGTGTGTGATGTGGGCTTGTTTAAAGCCTGCAGAGGTCTGCTGTGGGTGTAGTATAAGTAGTAGTGTAAGTATTGAGTAGTTAGCTTTAATTAGCAGCTTGATAAGGAATACTGCATGTAGGCTGTCTTTGTGCTCCATGAACAGGAGGGTGTGTATTTGATACATTTATGTGATCTAACTGTAAACCTTTAAATATAATCATGTATGAGGTGGATAGAAGAGGTTAAAAGTCATGTATGTACAGTATATGATATGTTCATTGTAATTTGAACATAACTCTGGGGTCTACATGTCATCCTGTGTTTGAAGAAAAAGATCAAGCATCCTCTCTGGTTTTCTATGTGTGACAGTCACACTGTGACAGTTAATCACTGGTCCAAATACTATCATCAGCTAATTCTCCTGGCACTCCCGTACCCCTTCATTTTGCATTCATATCTATACCTTACCTTCTATTTGGAACCTTTTATTGCATTTCATACCAAGATTAAATGTTGTTGCATTTGTTTCGCACAGTTGCTTGCTTTAAACTTGGATATGAAAACACTTTCTATTGCAAGAAAACACTATAGTGTGATGACAACCCAACCAGTGGAGTATTTTGCATGCTGTATGTGTCGGGCTGCCATGGGTCAAGCTCCAGGGCTGCTTTTGTGTCCCAGTGGTTTTTTAGGAAACAAAGAGAATATATATTTTCATGTGTAGCTCACATAACATGTAAAGTATGAAGTGTTTCCTCTTTTGCTGCAATAAAAAAGCTCCACGGTAACTGAACTTTACTACATTCTGGGTTTTAAAGAGGAAAGAAAACAGTTTTAAAGGGAGGAAATGGTTGATCATTTATATTTTTGCACGTACATCAGTGGCGCCTGTGGGTGCGGTTTAAGTGTTAACTTCAGCATGATTTTGTTACAGACCACATGGGTTTAAATCTGTCTTATCTGTCTGTTTCTCTCCCCCTCCTCCATTTCACAGTACTCTCAAGCAGTGGTGTGTGTTGACTTTATGGGCAGGCAGAACCAAACCATGACAGAGGCAGTTCAGCAAATCTCTCTTAAATTCAGGGCCTGTGCTCTCTCATGATTTTGTGCTGCCTGTCTTTCTTTTCTCTCTCCTGCACCTTTGCTGCTCTCTGCCTGAACATCTCCACACCTTCCTGCTCTCCTCACCGCCTGAACAACTATCAGGATTATGCCCTTGAACTGACATTGAATGTGCAGTTTATTTGACAATGACACTACCCAGTGACACTGCATGATCCTGTATTTTCATGCCTCAAATTGCTGTCTCAAACTTCTTAAACACACTGCAGATCCTGTACAAAGAACCCTGCACTCTGATTAACAAAAAGGAAAAGATATTAATATGAAAATTAAAAAGCAGAGCAGAATTAAAAAGCTTAGGTTTTATGTTACATGACCAACTGTAATTATGTAAAGGGAATAAATATGTCTGTGAAAGCTTTGATTGTAAAAGAAGTTATTAAAAGCTGCTCCACAGTACACACTAATCCTCGTCACCACACACATTGACCAAGGTGATTAGTAAGACAACGTATACTGATTTGAGATGATAAATCAGTGTAATCTGCCTGTTTTACTTGTTACTGCTGCTTCCTAATGATTATAACATTTAGCTTCCGCACACGTCTGCGCATGTGTGTATACGTGCAAACGTCCAAAGAATGCTGCTCCTCTCTCTGCTTGACAAGCCTCAGTCTTTGTCAATGGGACACGGTCACACCCAAGAGGTGTGACCGTGACTCAAGAAGAGCCACCACAAGAGGTCAGTAAATTACATGATGAATGCAAACAATCATCAAAACCTCTCCTGAGATCAGATGACTTCCACTTCTGTAGCGTTCTTATTGATGTCTTTTTTTATGCCTCCGTGCTGGTGACAGTCAGACAGTCACTTGAACTCAAGGATGAACTAATTTCGATTTTGGAGGTCGAAGGTCAAGGTCACTGTGACCTCACAAAACATGTTGTCAGCCATAACTCACAAATTCAATTCAAAATCTAACCACTTGTTGAGTTGATGCTGAGGGAAAACTTTTCCTTCCTTTTCTGCTTGTGTGTGTAATTGTGTGTTACTGCAGGGTCTTAACATCAGAAAGTGTAGAGGTTGCACTGGCTCATGATGGAATAAAAAAGCTCTGACTACTGGTGACCTGTCGTCACAGGTTCCATGTGTCCACCAGTTATTACCAGTTTAACCCTGGAGTTAAACATGGTACGGTGGTGAACTCTTATAATCTACTGGAGCTCTGTTTAAACCTACGTCACTACTTGTGACTGATTATAGTTGTCACTTGTAGTTGGACAACTAACAATAAATTTGTGACAGTAAAACTTCAGCTCACTGACGCTGGGTAAAATGAACCCAGGGCAGTTCATTACTTAATTTGTCATGTGCTTGTTGTTCATTGGTTCATGCTTTTTTAATCCTCCTCGTCGGCAACAGTCAGAGCTGGAGGCATTATGTTTTCAGATTGTCCGTCCGTCCCATTCTCATGAAGGCGATCTCAGTAACGCCTCGAGGAAACTTTCGTTTGGACTCGACGGAGGACTAGGTGGCCATAACTCACAAATTCATACATTAATTATGACACAATTTAACTCAAATGTCTATGAGGATGAAAGTAAATGATGACATTTTATATCCAAAAGGTCAAAGGTCAACTTCACTGTGACATCATAAAGTTCTGCAGAAATACCTCTGGTCATTGTTCAGTGCTGTAACTCAGGCAGGAGAGATCAGAGATCATATTTATTGGAACTTGGCTGGTTGGTGGAGGCAAAAAAACCCACAAGGTTAGCTTTACAGCTTTCAAGTAATACAATTTAAATGCTCTCTTATGAGGCAGTATTGGGTAAGTATCTTGAGTGTTTTATTATGTTAAATTATCCTGTATTGATTTCCTGTAATTTTCAGTATTAAGATCAGTTATTGTAGTCTATTAACTCTCTGAATCTGAGCGACTTTGGCTCATTTCCATTTATTTTCTCTCATTATTGAGCATTACCCCTGTCAAACAGAGCAATAGAATACTAATAAATAGGATTATTGTGCATATAATATATTATACATATTAAACAACGGATGGCTTTCAGCATTAATCCAGCTACCACTAGACAATGTTAATAATTATGTTATGTACCATTAACTCAGTGTTAGAGCCTGGCAGCCTGGAGATGACCCCCCACCCACCCACGCACCCAGCCCCCACCCCTCCACCACCACTCTCCTGTGTAATTGAACCATCCTGACAGGCTTCGGGGCTTCTGCCACAGCGCAGCCGACCTTCTGCAAACACGGCTCTTTTGTTGCGAGGATGTTCTGTCCACTGCCTGACGAGAACACATCCGCTCCCTGCGCCTCGTCTTCACACATCTGAAGGGAAAAAGTCATTTGATTTATGCTCAGCTCGGCGCGCTGCTCTCCCAGCTTTTTATTTTTAGCTGTAATTTTTCTGTAGTCCAACTCCGGAGTGCTACTGCCCACATATTGATTGGCTGCTCAGCAAACCACAAGGGACTTGCACCAAGCAGATGAGTTGAGTTATGAAAAGAGATGCGGAGATGTAGATGGAGATGTATTCATAGGCAGCATTCACTGTCTGTCAGGAGCTGGAGAAGTGTTGCATCGAAACTGGTTTTACAGCTTGACATTTAATAAAGTTGATTTTGAAGAGATAATTAGCTCCCCCAACAAGGTTATGTTTGCATAAAAAAGTTCTGAACTGATTTGCTCCAAACCTGGTGGAGGGATGGGTCATAGTTCAGGGAAGAAGAACCCATTACAAGTTGGACCCGATCTGAATCGTTTACTAAGAATTTGAATGTTTTCCTCTGAAGTCTGGCTTATGTTGTTTGACACTGGCCTTGGCCGAGGTCTGCGCTCTCTGAGTGCCCTTCTAGTTTTAAATGAGCTCCTCTGAGCTTTTCTTTCATCCCGAGCCCCCAACCGTTGCCACATTACTAAAACTACTATACAATCACAGTATCGCTTTCTTGTAATTAAACAGGCGCCTACCAAGGCAACCTGCCAGGGGCCCAAGTGAATGAGACCCAAGGCAGAGACCCATGAGAAGGCCCCGGCGTCCAGAGGTAGCGTTGATGACCACACTACCCGATCCCCTCGGTGCCGGCCCACCTTTCATGCAGCATCGGACACCACCCCTGTGTTGTTTGAAATGCCAGCATTAGCCAATGCTGGAAAACAGAATTCTTCTACCTTCTGGTGCATGAGCATTATAACCGTTAACAGGATAATTAAAGCAAATGGGATACAACTGATTAGAAACTGAAGTACTACAGTAAAGAATCTGAAGCCACTGTATGTTATCATTACAGTGTGTTATAACAGTCATTAACAATGTTTACTATTAAAAAAAAAAATCAATCATCACATGAAGAAAAACTAAATAACAAAAATAAGAAAATGTAAATTTCAAAGTAAAACTCCTGGCAAAACACACTTGCAGTAGCTCCCCCACTGTATTTTATATTATAGACCATAACGTCTTAGGAGATATGAATATGTGAGCAGAGTGACTATGATACTGTGAGTAGTCTGACCACATCAGCACAGCAGTGTGTCAGTGGACTCATGTTAATGGATTTACATGTGGAGTGAAGGAGTATGACTCCCAGGAGGTGAGGACAACCTGCAGGAGAACACACAGTACTCTGTGACTGCACCGAGTGCAACAGACTCTGTATGGTCATTGGTTAAAAGTGTTATTACACAGATGTTCCACTGTAACATTGGCCTCCGTCAACAATAATGTTCTCTGTGGCATTTTCCCTGATTTCCCTGATACCTGTGTGGACAGTCTTTGTATTATAGAAATACTAATGTTTTACACAGGACATCCTATTCTCAGGTTATTTTCATAATCCTCTTTATGACTTTCCCCTGAGCAGCAGAGCCGACAATCAGAGGTTACATCACTACTTTAGATGTATGAAATACTCAGTAAAAAAAGACTAAATCACACAACAGACCTCAGTTTACCAAAGATTACCTTTGCAGCTTTAAACTTGACATAATATTTTAGGAAAAACACTTCATTTGTAAAAGGGAACTCTCACTTCACTTAATTCACACATTCTTATTTCTTATTTACACATTTTCTTCATCCAATGACTTAAACAATGAGTGTTTTCTGTTGTGTGAAACTTGAGTCATGAGATTCATCTGGTTTGTCACCGAACCAGAGATCAGCTGTCAGTCAGTTTTATGATGCGAATTCTCTGTTAATGCTGTTTTATTATCTTTGTGTCCTCAGCCACAGCGGTTAACACAATGGTTACTGTTGCTCATCCTCCATAAGCCACACTAGAGTCCTTGGAAAGAGACTGCTTACCTCCTCTGGCGTGTTCTGGGTGAGTGAGTGTGGGCACATCATTGGGGTTATCAAGTGGGCATCTCACTTCACCGTGGCAACGCTACAGAGTGGAAATGGAAACAGTGATAAGTCATATCCAGACTCCTCTGGGCTTCACACGGCCTCCTGTCCCTCCCCCCCTGTGAAATAGGAACTGTGGAAGCAAACCAGGACCAGAACACCAATTCAGATAAAATCCAGTTTCATTTTATAAGTTAGAACATTCCCAAACAGGTTTTTTAATTGCACTTCATTAGACCGATGTTTTGGCTTGTGGCCATCATCAGGGTCATCACAGAAAATATTGCAAGTAACTTTTGAACAGAGTAAGTGTGACACAGAAAAAATATATAAAACAGCCAATCCTATGTGAACACATATCTGCCACTGGGTCTTTTACAAAGATCAGTGTCTCAGGCTGGTGGGGGCCCAGTGGTTGGGGACCACTGCAATAGAGGACATGGGTGCCACCGTGTTTAGCACATAGCCTGGAGAAGTGCACCTAAAGGGAGAAACTAAAGATTGTACAAAAGGGACCTTGTCCCAAAATGTGTCCATTTGATGTGGCTTAGGGCCACCCCAAAAAGACTATGACTAATTTATAAAGTGTTATATATGTGAAAGTTAATGAGATGCAACATAAAAACTACATCATACAAAGGTCATCATAAAAACACATAAATACATCCAAACCACCGCAAATACAAACTTTTAAGATAAAAAAATCCAAAATGCTTCCCTCTTCCTCCTGAGAGAATCTACATTAGCACCTCTTTGTCTGGCCTTATTATTCAAGGCCATAGACATGTATGGCCATACATTGGCTGCAGCTCCGTCATATGAAGCAGCTGTCAGAGTGAGGCAAATACTTAAATGTATAAAGCTGCTGTGGTGAAACATGCCAATAAAAATACTCTAATCTAAAAAAAGATGAGATGATATGATGAACTGAACTGATATAGACACGTTTTAATTAAATCAATTTGGTGTCATATTTTATTGTTTATTTCATAGTGTGAGTAATGTGGCTTGAGGTTAACACCCACTGGCAGTATTTATTGCATTTGCTAAACTAGGATCCTGTACTTGTTCTGTATGACAAGTCCAAATAATGTGGTGCACTGTGGAGCCTAAGATGTTTCTACACAATCAGTGCAGACTGACCCCCCTCAGACTGATCAGTCCTGGGCTCCTGTCAAACAACACAACACAACAGCATGCCATGGGCTGATGTAAGGCTCCAGGCAAATTATTTTTATACTGCAGTATCGCTGCTGCACCTTCCCTTCTCTTGAAAGCTGTTCTCTAACTGCATCTTCCTCCGTCTTGAATGTGGTTTTATTTCTTTCTCATCATCATCTCTGTTTCCACGAGGGTCAGGGGGTAGACAGCCGGGGCTCCCATAATTTAACCACTGAGTTGATGCTGAGGGAAAACTTTTCCTTCCTTTTCTGCTTGTGTGTGTAATTGTGTGTTACTGCAGGGTCTTAACATCAGAAAGTGTAGAGGTTGCACTGGCTCATGATGGAATAAAAAAGCTCTGACTACTGGTGACCTGTCGTCACAGGTTCCATGTGTCCACCAGTTATTACCAGTTTAACCCTGGAGTTAAACATGGTACGGTGGTGAACTCTTATAATCTACTGGAGCTCTGTTTAAACCTACGTCACTACTTGTGACTGATTATAGTTGTAAAACTTCAGCTCGCTGACACTGCGTAAAATTAACCCGGGGGGGGGGGGGTCATTACTTATTGTTTCATGCTTTTTTAATCCTCCACGTCGGCAACAGTCAGTTATGTTTTCAGATTGTCCGTCCGTCCCATTCTCATGAAGGCGATCTCAGTAACGCCTCGAGGAAACTTCTCATTTGGACTCGACGGAGGACTAGGTGGCCATAACTCACAAATTCATACATTAATTATGACACAATTTAACTCAAATGTCTATGAGGATGAAATGAAGTGATGGCATTTCATATCCAAAAGGTCAAAGGTCAACTTCACTGTGACATCATAATGTTCTGTAGAAACACCTATGGCTATTATTCAGTGCTGTAACTCAGGAAGCAGAGACTGTGACCGTGTTTCCTGCTGGCTGGGTGGTGGAGGAAACAACCACGAGGAGGCCATTCTAGTTTTCTCTATTTTTCATTTTTATAAACACTGAGCAGTTTTTTCTCAGTACACTTCACCTTCAAATATGAGAAACATATTATTCACTCCCTTGCACAGTTTGTGTGAGTGCAGCTGACCTGCAGCAGAGCCGCCACCCCCCCACCACCCCCACCCCACCC
>NW_019174404.1:23118607-23133890 GCF_002260705.1 Seriola dumerili
GGGGGTGTGGGGTGGGGATGCGCGGCTCTGCTGCAGGTCAGCTGCACTCACACAAACTGTTTGCAAAGAGTGAATAATATGTTTCTCTATATTTGAAGGTGAAGTGCTACTGAGAAAAAACTGCTCATGTTATATAAAATGAAAACAATAGAGAAAACTAGAATGGCCTCCTCTCGGTTGTTTCCTCCACCACCCAGCCAGCAGGAAACACCGGTCACAGTCTCTGCTTCCTGAGTTACAGCACTGAATAAATAGCCATAGGTGTTTTTACAGAACATTATTGATGTCACAGTGAAGTTGACACTGACCTTTTGGATATGAAATGCCATCATTCATTTCATCCTCATAGACATTTGGAGTTTAAATTGTGTCATAATTAATGTCATGAATTTGTGAGTTTATGTGCCACCTAGTCCTCGTCGAGTCCAAATGAGAAGTTTCCTCGCGGCCGTACTGAGATCGCCTTCATGAGAAATGGACGAACAATCTGAAAACATAACTGACTGTTGCCGACGTGGAGATTAAAAAAGCATGAGAACAATAAGTAATGACCCCCCCCCCCCGCGGTTATATTACGCAGTGTCAGCGAGCTGAAGTTTTACAACTATAATCAGTCACAAGTAGTGACGTAGGTTTAAAACAGAGCTCCGATGTACATTATAAGAGATTCACCACCGTACCATGTTTACAACTCCCAGGGTTAAACTGGTAATAACTGGTGGACACATGGAACCTGTGACGACAGGTCACCAGTAGTCAGATGCATCCGATAGCCTCTTGTTTACAACCTCACTGAGCCCACGATGCAACCTCTTACACTTTCGATGTTAAGACCCTCGCAGTACACACAATTACACACACAAGCAGAAAAGGAAGGAGAAAGTTTTCCCTCACACTCACAGATCACAGTGTAGTTAGTAAGATTAGTTGGAAGCCTCCCGGCTTGTCATTAACCCCCTGACCCTCGTGGAAACAGAGAGATGACTGAGAAAAGAAATAAACACATTCAAGACTGGAGAAGATGCCAGGTTAGATGAACAGCTTTCAAGAGAATGGAAGGTGCAGCAGCGATACTGCAGTATAAAAATTAATTTTGCCTGGAGCCATTACATCAGCCTCATTGGGATGTCTGCTTGTTTGTGTCTGCTTTGCACAGGAGCCCAGGACTTGATCAGTCTGCAGCGGGGTCAAGTCTCGCACTGATTGTTGTAGAAACATCTTAAGGCTCCACAGTGCACCAGCATTATTTGGACTGTCAATACGAACAAGACAGGACCCTAGCTTATAAATCACATCCAGCAGGTGTTTAACCCTCACACAGCCACATTACTCCACTATGCACACATAAACAATTAGAAATATGACACCAGAATTGATTTAGATTAAAACGTGTCTTAATATCAGTTCAGTTCATGCATATCATCTCATCTTTTTTTTAGGAATTAGAGTATTTTTATTGGCATTGTTTCACCACCAGCAGCTTTATACATTTAAGAATTTCGCCTCACCTCTGAACACTGCTTCATTACGACGGAGCTGCAGCAATGTATTCGGCCATCACATTCTATGGCCCTTGAATAATAAGGCCAACAAAGAGGTTTTTTGCTAATGCTAGATTTACTCAGGTAGAGAGAGGGAAGATTTTGGGATTTTTTTTATCTTAAAAGTTTGTATTTGCGGGGTCGGTCTTGGTATGTATATATGTGTTTTTATGATGACCTTTGTTTATGATGATAGTTTTTATGTTCATCTCATAACTTTCACATATTTATAAAACACTTTATAAATCTAGTTCATAGTCCTTTTTGCCCGGGTGCCCTAATGCCACATCAAATGGACACCATTTTGGGAACAAGAGGGTCCCTTCTTGTACAATCTTTAGTTCTCCCTTCTAGGTGCAACTTCTTCTCCAGGCTATGTGCGCTCAAACACAATACGTGTGCGACCCATGTCCTGTATTGCAGTTGGGTCCCGCCAACCCTGGGCCCGCCACCAGCCTGAGACAACTGATCTTTGATAAAAGACCAGTGGCAGATAGTGTTCACATAGGATTGGCTGTTTTATATATTTTTTCTGTTTGTCACACTTTACTCTGTTCAAAAGTTACTTGCAATATTTGTTTGTGATGACCTGATGAGGCCACAAGGCCAAAAACATCGGTCTTAATAAAGTGCAATTAAAAAACCTGTTTGGGAATGTTGCGTAACTTATAAATGAAACTGGGATTTTATCTGAACTGTGGTGTTCTTGGTCCATGGTTTTGCTTCCACAGTTCTATTTCACAGGCAGGGGAGGACAGGGGCTGTGTGAAGCCCAAGGAGTCTGGATATGACTTATCACTGTTTCCATTTCGCACTCTACGCTGATAAACAACGACGTTGCCAAACGGTGAAGTGAGATCCCACGTTGATAACCAATGATGTGCGCCCACTCAGCTCACCCTCAGAACCGCAGAGGAGGTAAGCAGGTCCTCCTTTCCAAGGACTAGTGTGGCTTATTGGAGGATGAGGCAACGCAACCATTGTGTTAACTCGCTGTGCTGAGGACACAAAGATAGATAGAACGCATTAACAGAGACATTCGCATCATAAAATCTGACTACAGCTGATCTCTGTTCGGTGACAAAGCCAGCATGAAATCTCATGACTCACAACAACTCAGAAAAACACTCATTTGTTTAAGTCCATCTGGATGCAAGAAAAATGTGTAAATAAGAAAATAAGAATGTGTGAACTTAAAGTGAAGTGAGAGTTCCTTTACAAATGAAGGTGTTTTTTTCCTAAATATGTATGTTCAAGTTTAAAGCCTGCTCATAAGTAACTTTGGTAAACTGAGGTCTCGTTTGTTGATTTAGTCTTTTTTACGTGAGTATTTCATTACATCTAAAGTTCACCGTGATGTAACCTCTGATTGTCCGGACTCTGCTGCCTCAGGGGAAAGGTCTATAAGAGGATTAATGAAATACAACTGACGAATAGGAATGTCCTGTGTAAACCATGTAATATTCTATAATGACAAAAGACTGTTCACACAGGTGATCAAGGGAAATCAGGGAAAATGCCAACAGAGAAAACTATTGTGAACAGACGGCCAAATGATACAGTGGAACATCTGTCGTTCAACTAAACACTCTTTTTAACCAAATGACCAATAACAGAGTCTGTTTGACCTCGGCTGCCCAGTCACAGAGTACTGTGTGCTTCTCCTGCAGGTTGTCCCCTCACCCTCCTGGGCGAGTCATACTGCCTTCACTCCAATGTAAAATCCATACTACATGAAGTCCAACTGACACCATGCTGTGCCGATGTGGTCAACTAACTCGGACAGTATCATATGCACATCTGCTCACATATTCATATTCTCCTCAAGACTTATTGGTCAATAATACCTAAAATACAGTGGCGCGGCGACGCTACTGCAAGCTCGTGGTTTTGCCAGGAGTCTTTCACGTTTTGAAATTTACATTTTCTGTATTTTTTGTTATTTAGTTTCTTCCTACTGTGATGCATTGGATTTTTTTTTTTTCAATAGCTAAACATTGTTAATGACTGTATACACACACCTGTAATGATAACCATACAAGTGGCTTCAGATTCTTTAACTGTAGTACTCAGTTTCTAAATCATTTGTATCCCATTGCTTTAAATCTATCCTGTTTAACGGTCTATGAATCTCATGCACCAGAAGGTAGAAGAATTCCTTTTCCAGCATTGGCTAAATTGCTGCGGATTTATCAAACCACACAGGGGTTGCTGTCCGATGCTTGCATGATAAGGTGGGCCAGGCAACCGAGGGGATCGTGCGGATAGCTGTGGTCTATCAACGCTACTCCTGGAGACGCCGGAGGCCTTCTATGCGGTCCTCCTGCCCTTGGGTCTCATTCACTCTGGGGCCCCTGCAGTTGCCTTGGTAGGCGCCCTACAGCTTCTTAATGGTTCACAAGAAAGCGCCGATTACTGTGATTAACGATAGTAGTCTTTAGTAAATGTTGCTGACTATCGGTCAAAACGAGTTCGCAAGGTTGGGGCTCGCGGATGAAAGAAAAGCTCAGAGGAGCTCAATTTAAAACTAGAGTCGGGCACTCATGAGACAGCGGCAGACCTCGGCCAAGGCCAGTGTCACAACAAACATAAGCAGACTCAGAGGAAAACTATTCAATTCATAAGTTAAACGATTCAGATCGGGTCAACTTGTAATTTTTTTTCCCTGAAACTATGCACCCTCCCTCACCAGAGTTTGGAGCAAATCCAGGTTCAAATTTTTTAATGCAAAACATAACCTTGTTGGGGGAGCTAATTATCTCTTCAAAATCAACTTTAATTAAATGTGCCAAGCTGTTAAACAACCAGTTTACGATGCAACACTTCTCCAGCTCCTGACAGACAGTGAATGCTGCCTATGAATACAATCTCCATCTATCATCTTCCGGCATCTCCGTTTTCTATACTCCACACTCATCATGCTCTGGCTGCAACGTCCCCCCACCCCACCCCCCTATCCCAACTCCATTATCAGCCTACATGATTCTTACCGGTTTTTACCTGTAAGATGTGTTTTCATGTGTTTGTTGTCAAAAGGTTACAGCACATCCTGGAACGTCTGGCTCTACAACAGATGAGCCACGCCGTCCTGCCTTGTGCTGTCTGGCGTCATGTTGAGCTCCATTTCCATCACCTGTCTCTACTTCCATCACAGTTTTGTGGTTTGCTCATTTTGAGACAGTTTTTATATTTGAAAGCTGTTGCTCCTGTGTTGCTCTGATGCAGCTCAAAAAAAATCTGTGAAGTGATTTGGCTGACAGATGCTGAGAAAAAAATAAAGGAATGGGAAAGTGCAGAAAACAGCTCACAGAGGACTAGCTTCCTCCTTGAGGGTCTGGGTGCAGTCCAGGTTGGGAGACAGGTTCCTGTCACCTGGTGGTCTCAGCCCCTTGTCCAAGGATCTGGAGCATGACCACCGTCAGGAGCAGCCATGTATTTCTATACAACAACTCAAACCGAAGCAATCCCATCTCCTCACCTTTATCATCAGACCATAACAAACTAACAAAGCATAAAGATACCAACCCCCCCCCCCCCCAACCCTACCCCAAAGTGCCTGTTTTCTGCCTGGGAAGAAAGAAAGAAAAATAAATAAATACCTAACAACTTATTTATTTATTTCATACATTTTTCTCTCTCTCTAAATCAAAATATGTATAAGTCATATATCTAAATCTATAGCAAGAACAAAAAGCTGTCTGTTCTCTGTAGTAATGTATGCCATCATGTTACATTCAATCAAACAAAATTAGGTTAGTGCAGTTTTTTTAATTAATTAAAAAATTAAGTGACAAAAGATTAAAAAACATATTTAATTAAAAGCCAGGCTAAAGAAATATTTTTTGAGTTGACATTTAAAGCTGTTCTCAGATCCTCAGGTGAGACTGTTTCATCGGCTTAAAAGCATAAAAGCTGAAAGCCTCGGTTTTAGTCCTGCACTTCAGAAAAACTAACAGACTAACAGAATATTAAAAACTCTTGAGATACGTCACTAAAATCTACTGAAGCACCACGGACTCCATACCTGCGGGGGTGGGGGGGGGTGTGGTCGGTGCTTGAGGAAACTATGGGTGCGGAGGGGAACCGACCACGTGTCCACAGTAGGACAGGTGTTTAGAGGGATCAGTCACACACGAGAAGCTGAGACACTGTGGAGAAGGTCTGCGGTTAACATCCCCGAACCGAGGCCGTTTGGGTGTAGACCATCTTTTCTAAAATACAAGCGAGATTAAAGTTGTCTGTAAAAAAGGTCAGTGTGTGAAGCAGTGTGAGTGGAGCCATGTTGTTATGTTAAGTTTTCTTATGGTATCACTTTCTTTGTCTTTATATTGCTTCACCAGTAAAAGAGAAGAGAAAAGAAAAAATAGACAGACTCTCAGTCTCCTCTTGACTGATGCAGAAAGCTCTAAATGCTGTGAGTGACCATGTTCTCCATGTGTTAACCCTCCACCTCATACTACCACTACTCCACTGACACAACATTACAAAAGATGAACATTCAGCCTGGAGATTTTCCTGTTGCTGCAGATGCACAATAGGAAAAAAAACATTTGTCCGCATCTCTTCACCATCTCCAGGAGAGTTCCGAGTCTAATAATATTCGTTCCTAACATTTTCCAGCTGCAGCACAGAGCCTGAGGCCACGGGGAAACAAACATGCTGGAGTGATTTTTCTCTGTTGCTTCTATCTCCGTTTTATTCTCACACACGGAGAGAAAAACAACAGCATCGCACCAGAGGAGGCAGCGGACAGGATGAAGGGAGATGTTAGCTGCCCAGCGTGCAAACATCTGATTACAGCTTGACGTGTCTGTGCTGCACCTCCATCAAGTGCTATTGATTGAGTCATGAATGAAGCCAAATCAATGAGCGGAGACCTTCAGCAGGACTTGGTGTTAATAAATGTGTTGGAGCGGTGGGTGGCCGAGGCTCGGCTCTCCGCCGGTCATGTCCCTTTCTCTCGCAGCTCTTTGTGCTCCTGCTTTTTTATTCTACTTAACCTTCTCCCACCCATGCTCCGAGTATATGAGAGCGCGCGGGCGGCGGGAGAAAAGAGAGGCTGTGTGTGTTCACAGTGTCACAGTGTGGGCGTTTTTCTCCTTAACCCAGAGTCAAAGAAATAAACAGTCAGAGACAGAAGACCTGTAATATCACCTTCTGACAGTTTCTGGAGTAGATGTCTCGTAGAACAGACATATGATGTATTGTTAGAGCTCTGATAATGATGGAGATAACCCACTGTGGCCCTGGTCCAGATGACTGTGTCTCACACTGTCAGGGACACAGAGTTTCTATCTTCTTATACAACTTAAACTCAAACAAAGGTTAAAAGGTTGGAGTGTGAAGTCTGTTCTCCACCAGGGTGTGATCAGCTGCACTATAAGGCCGTGTTTGTGGCGGCTGCAGAACGTCTTGGTTTTCATTTTGGCGCCCATGTTAACGGGTTAGAGTTGACACACTGCCTGCGTGAGACCAGCGCCTTGTGGCTGCATTGCATAACCTGGAGGTTCTGTGTCTTGTGTTTTGCCTCAATATTATTATTTTTTGTTTTGTTTTATGTGAAGATGCTACTTTTATTGTGAAACCTGGGATCTTTTATTTTTTTAAATTGACTAAATGAGATATGTTATTCAAGTAATTCAGATTAAGACAACAGCACAAAATCCTGAATGTACTCGTCAGAATTAGTCGTAACTGCAGGTTAAATCGAAGAAAAGGTCTCAAGTATGCAAATGATTACTGCTGGTGCAAGGGAGGAAGTCATGCCACATTATTATAGAGTGACAAAATCCACAGAGGGAGGAGGCCGGGTCGGATCGATGGGTCGACAGAACATCTGACTGACCACAGTCGTTCCCTAATCTTAACCACGTGTTCATTATTGTAACCATGACGATGAAGGTCTCTAACCTCAATGAAGTCGTAAAACCATGGCCTCGACCCAAAACCATAATCTTTCCCTCACTCCTAAACCGAACCACAGTGTTGTCACATCATGACATGTTAATAATGTTCTTATTTTTCAACAGTAAAGACAAATGATCATCCTGCAGTAGGGATCAGAATGTGTTGCTCTAGAGAGCTGAGACGAACAACACATTTATGTCCAGTTTAAAACTGAAAAGTTGTGAGTATTATGTGTTATGAATGTGTATTATTTTTGTACCATTCATGTGTGCAGGGACTTTGTCAAGGCCTGGTGAAATGATTCATACGACTCTTACAAAACTGGTGCTCAGAGGCTTGTGTGGTATTTGGCGATTGTATCACAGGCTCTGTAGTGTGATACCAAAACATGTGATAAGGTATTGCACCTTATCCTCTGTGGTCATACTACATTGATTTAAATATACAGTATAAAAACACAAAATAAAACATGTAAATGTATTATTTGAATTAGGAACATTAAACTTCCTTTGTCCAGTTTCTCTTTGTTGTGATGGTCTGCCCCGCCCTAATGTGTTTCACCTGTGTCCAATCGTCCTGCCCCTCTCGTGTGTTGAAGTCTCTGGCCCAATCTCAGTGCCCCCCCCTCCTCACGGACTCACAGGCGTGTTGCAGACATTTTGAGCCCTCAATGCACACTTTCTGTAAGTCTGCATTTCTGCAGACTTTGCCTGAGGGAATTACCCAAAGTTCATAGCGTTGGTACATTTAACACAGGGTTACTGTGGTTACCAGGGGATGCCCGGAAGCGTAAAAAAAACGGTAAATAACAGCCATAAAACGGAAGAAATAATAAGAAAGAAGAAGAACGTTTAACGAACACGAGCATGGAAGGAACAAACCCTAATGTTAATATTACAAGAAAAAAGACAGTAGGTGACAGTATAATCACAGCTCACTGAGATTCAGAGCCAGAACTGTGTGTAGTTATCTGTCCTATGATGACATGATGATAACTTCCAAGTCTGCTTTCACCAGATCTGATCCAACATTATTATTTTCTTTTCAAACCGGGAGTGAAGAAAGGGAATAAAGAATGGAAAATCCCAAAAAGTCCCAAACCCACAATAGTACACATGTTTCAGTGATATCACAGTGTCACAAAGTGCTGTCCCATTCCTCTTTATACCATTTGAGCCCTTGCAGTCTCTCACACTCACTGACTTATCAGGTGATGTCAATTAAGTCTGCGAGGGATCAGGGCTTAGGTCTTAGGGGGGACACTGGGATCGGGCCTCTGTCTTCCCCCTCTGTTTTTTCCCCTTGGAAGTTTTCTTCCTTTTCCCATTTCCCTCATGTCTTCCTGTTGGATCTCCAGTGTTCTGACTGCCTGTTGTGTTAATTGTGTTTGGGTCCACTCATCCAGACACTTGACAGGGAAGTGAGCGAGACAAACTTACTCATCAGATACCTTAGGACTTCAAACTGTGATCCTTCTCAATAAAATTCATAACAATAAATCCATCATGTCATTTAAGCAGCACATAAAACTAAAGAAAGACCAACGTTAATTCACCAACCAGTTCAACACACTGTCTATATTTGCTAATTCTGTTACCCTCCACAATGTAGCCACATAAAGGAGGGAGAGGCTCTTCCTGTGAGTCAGCGACCTCCAGCTGTGGTGGACCCCATAATGATGGACCACCCCACTGGCAAGGGCAATTTTTTTTTCATAAGAAACAGCAGCATTTCCCTCTGAGTTTTACTTGAGAAACAGAGGCCGTTGTCTTTTGAGGCATTTCATTTTCACTTTTTGCCTGAGAAACACAAAGAACAGGCCTTTGTATCATAATGTTCAAGTCTTCATTTTACTGTGGTTTGTTCTCCTGTTGCTGTTAACCCTCCTGTTGCCCTGACCCGGGAGGACAACATGTGTCATTATAGGCTGCCATTAAAAATACTGAAATGGTTTTAATACATTATCCTGACTAAACTTTGACATATACAGTACTTGTCTGTGATAATCCATCAACATGTGTTCCTCTAATTGTATAAAGGTATAATGCAATTATTGGGTAATATATTTATACTTCATTGACCCAATGAATTTTATAGTTCATTGGGAAAAAACACAATTTAGTTTAATTGTTTCCCATGCCTGTAAATTGGTTACGTTACTGAATTATCTTTTTTCGTGCTCCAGTTTCTCCACCTCAAGTTTGACTTTTGGTGTCAACTACAAGTGTCTTTTATACTCGATGTCAAGTTTTTTGTATTCAATGTTAAGTTTTTTGTACTCGACATCCAGTTCTAAAGTGCTCTTGTATAGAGTCCTCACACTGTCTGCTCCAACCCGAAACAAATGACACATAATACAGTTGCTCTCACATATAAACATTGGAACGTTGCAAGGCTCAATTGAAGAAAGGTGCAAATGTCACATTGAGTACCCTGTTGAAATTAAGGCTAATAAATTAGCACTTCTGACCCTTTCGGCTGGGGGGTGGAGGCCACAGGCTCAGGGGAGGAAGATTTCCCTCTTCCCGCAAAATTAACATCCTAGAAACTGATTCATTTTAGAGTGCACTTGAAGCTGTTATTAATCCCATATGCTGCAGACCACCGTCATTAGTAAGTAAATAAAGCTAAATAAATTGGTCTCCACACCCTCGCCTCCACCTTAGAAAATAAGACTGGTTTACTTCAAGCATGATCAGCCACCACAGATGACATGTCAGTGTATATGACAAGTTGCTTTCTCTGTTCCCTCTGTATGGGCCAGTGTGTATGTGGGTGGTGGCAGCAACACCAGTGTTTCCCCGTCAACTGTAGAGATGGTACATACATGTTATTCCCACACTGGTTAGTTTAATATAGCTGTATTTTATTAGCAACCTAGCAGTTCAATATTGACTCATTGACACATACCCTGTTCAAATGTGGCTTCTTGGGAGCTGCCACCCTCACCAGCGTCTGAGGAGACACCCCCTTCCACTCCTTCCATTAGGGGGCAATCCTCATTGTGACCGAGGGCCAGCTCCTCAGCAGGAGTGTACCCCTGTGCAGGAGGGTCCCCTCTTGTCTTCTTCATGTTATTCTTTTTCCTGTTGGTTGCAACAGTGTCAAAGTCATTTCATTGTAGGATACTTTTGTACACTACACATTTTATCCTACAAAAGAGCCTGACTGAAGCACTTCACCTTGTAGTTGTTGTTCTTAAAAAGATATTAAAGTAAGCGCACTCACCACTTTGAAATATGTTTTTTATGTTTATGTTATTTGCTGTCATGTCTGTTTAATCCCGCCGTGGTTGCAACTGAAAGAATAAGGTTGAAACTGTCACGCACACAATAAGAATACATCTGTGCAACACATGAATTTATTGGTATACATAAAGATCTACTTGTGCTCAAATGATGGGGCAACTCACGCATTCACACAGTCTGCAATTTCTTGCCAGTTGTCCCTCCTGCTTTTTGCAGCTGCAACAGTTTTGCTTTTCTCCTGTATGATGTGTTTATGTTCTTCATATTTGTCGAAGATAATCATTTGCTTTTCCATTGTGAGGAAAGCGGCTCTGCTAGTTGACTTGTCCACATTGCCGATTGGTCATATGCTTCAAACATCGCCCCTTTTATGTGAACATGCTCATGGCAAAGTTGGATGGTGGGTCCAGCTGGGTGTCGCTTGGGGCATGGCTGAAAGTAATGACTGCTTTGTTGTGACATCACAAAGTTCCAGAAGTCCTGATGGCTGGTTTTAAGGCTCAGTTTCTGAATACAGGATGTGTGGATTTCTCTGTGGACTGAGGCTTTGATACTTTCACAGTATTAATATAGAACCTAGACCTGAAAAAAAACAAGTACATTGTTTTCTCCACTTCCAGAAGTGACTCTGTCCATCCTGCCATTAAAAATTTTAATGGCACCCATAGTACTCTGACTGATTCATGCAAATACTTAGGAATTTGGTTTCAATCATTGTTCAAATTCATCACTTGATTCAAAAATCAAACTAGGTTTCTTGCATAAAGTTAAAGGACGTCTGTCTTTATTCAGATGTAAAACTGCTGTGAAGTCAAACCTCATGTCTGTCCTTGACTACGGTTACATTCTGTATTGTCATGCTGGGCCCATCAACACTCCAGCAGTTAAACCCTGTGTATCACTGTGTTCTGCGCTTTATCACAAATGACAAATACCGTACTCATCATTGTCCTCTGTGTCACACCGTGGGTTGGACCTCACTACAGTCAGGAAGAAACAGTCATCTCATATTATTCATTTATGAAGCTCTACTGTTAACGCTTCCACACGACCTAACATCTCTTTTCCCATTTAAATCCAGTATCTATGGAGCATGATCCAGTGACTATTTAACCCCTGATATCACTGTTGTAAATGTTTTTCTTAATTCTTTGTTTCTGGTGTTGTGTAGTTGTGTTGTCTTTGTTGTTGTTGATTGTTTCTTGTGACTGCTTCTTGTTCTCAGGTCTCTCTTGAAAAAGAGATTTTAATTTCAACGAGACTGAGTCTGATTAAATTTTTTTTTTTTTTAAAAACACTAATATGCAACATGAAACATCTATACATGTAAAATGTAACATGTACAATAACATTGTTCCCATGTGTCCTGGAAAACCAAGAAAACAGTTGACCAGTTTTCCAATCATGGAAAACACATGTAAAATGAGAGAAGAAGAAGAATGTAAGTTAAATTATCCTTTAAATGTATGAAAGTGGCTGTTGGCTGTCGTGGTAGTTTGTATTACCTTTATAGATGGACTTATGAACTTGTTTAAAGCTGTTGAAAAGTGGGTTAACATGTTTAGTTCAGTTTTTGTGATAAATTTGCCATAATTTCATAACTAATTAAGTATGTAAGAGATGATTTAATAGAAGTATAGAATTATAGACTCCACTTATTTTAAATCAGACTTCCGCAGAAAGGAACATATTGGTATGTGGTGTGATTTTGTCTGTCATGAGCTAGATTGTCACTGAAAATGTCCTGGAAAATGATGTGTGGGAATCCTGAATAAGGGAAAGCATTGTAACATAACAGACTTTTTTTCATTCCTTACATGAATCCAGCATAAAACAGAGACACTTAAACACCTAAAAATCTCAACAACCAAACTGTTTGTCAGTGTTTGCAGTGTTGAGCTGCAGCTGGGAGGTTCTTGTTGGTTTTGGACCTGTGAGAGAACAGTCTGCCATCTCTCTGGTCAGCGTTGCAGACATGAGGTCTGGTGTGGATTGTTGTTGAACGGGCATGTGGACAGTTCAGATGGGGGATTTTTGTTTGTTGAATCTTCCTCTGAGGAAACAACAATAACACTGTTATTCTACATTTTTCCATTTGGGTTTTGTTACTAAAACCGTGTAACATTAAATCATTTGTGTACCAAAGAGCAGAAGCTGTGAACAGTTTTGGATAAAGATATTATGGTAGCACGGCAACACGAGTAAGTAGAGCCACTGAATGTGGGTACTCTTAAAAAGACTTCTAGTTCACCCAAAGGACAGGACTCCCCGAGTGAGAGCGTGAGGTGGTGTATGGCAGCTCAACAGGTGAAACAGCAGAGATTCTGGGAAAACTGCTCAATGAATGCTGTAAATAGTCTGTGAACACCAGATCAAAACTGCTCAGAGCACCACAGATTGATCTTGGTGAGCATTCTCTTTTATATCCTTGATCATTTGCAGAAGATCAGCGGCTGGTTGCACAAAAAACCATAAGTTTTCTACTTAAATGTGACATTTAAAGTTTAATTTCCCCTTAGCTGAGGGACTGACTTAAGGGTATTAAACAGAATCTCAGGTTTCCTTAGTTTAGTAAAATCATTAAGGCATTTACAGCAATGAAAGGAAACTGTAAAGAATTAATTCAAGAAGAGTGTTGAAGACGTCCATCCAAACAAATACGACAACTTGCCACAAATTACAGGAAGGAATCCAACTAGACCGGTTCCAAAAAACGTTTGGAAGTAACTTATGCTACTTCTAGTAACCGTCAATGTAGAAATAACTTATAAGATATGATTGAGATTTTAGCAGTATGATAAGCTGCTGTGGCTGATTGCAGGCAAGTCTGCCGCTCTGCACTTTACCTGGCGCCGTAGCCTATCAGTGCAGAGGGTGAGGGAATAAAAGGGGGCCATGTCCCTCCCTCGCCCTCTCACTCCCTGGCTCGAAGGCCCTCCCGCGTCCTCCTCTGCATTGTCTGCAGGTCGTTTCTTTTAGCTCTCATTAGCCTCTGCATTAAATGGTTCAATTTTGTGTTTGTAGTGGTCCATTGTGGTTAAGGGGATGGTGGCGATTTTCTTTGTTCGCCATAGGCACTAAAAGGACAAGGTACGGACACCCTAGTGTTTATGTTCAGCTCCCACTATAGCCTGTTAGCCCAGGTGCTAAATACCTCACCTGTCCATTTTTCATAGCGGATCCCAAACGTATCACCGGTGCACCACAGATGCACGGAGCAGTGCAGAGCCTCCTCGTCTTTCTCCTCAGCGGGAGGGTGCCTGCTGATCGGGACCTGTGGCTAACTGTGGACGTCAAGAAAGGTGCAGGAACAGTGCTGCTCCGCCTACCCTCGGTTCGCGGTGGCTAGGTGCTGGGGATTGCTCTGTTGCCCCGATATATGGACTGTCGGCTGTGCATGTTTTCTGCTTTGCTCGCTGTTTTCTGCTTCGCTTGCTGCCGCTGCTACTGCTTGCTACGGTGACTGTTTTCTGCAGGTTGCCGCTCGGCCCCCCGGTCCTCCGGCGCCCGGCTCCCTCTCTGGGCGGCGGGCTTTAGCGAGAGTTGCCCCGTCAGGACAAGTGTGTGGGTATGTTTGTTTGTGAGGACCGAGAGAGGGGATGAATGGTTATACTCACTGACTGGCTGTGCATGCGTGGATGAGTCAGCGATGATGAGTCAACATTTCTTCGAATGTATTGTATTGTTTTGGATTAATTGGTTGGTCATTTATCATTTAGTTTTCATTTCAATTGAATGATTTTGTCCATTTGTTAATTTGGTACTCTGGCCAGAGACCTTTTTCTTTGTTTACTTTTTGTTTGTCTGTTTGCTAAATTGCTATTAAGCTAATGGTTTAATGATTTTGTTTCATTGAGTTCCAGTCCAAGGCTGTTAATATCATTTTGTTTTGCTTTTGGACAATTGTTTAGTGTATACTTTTAAAAAGGGATTGTGTGTTAGTGTATGTTGTGTGCTGTTAATTGTGTTCTCCCTTCCCCCTGTAGTTGCTGAGAGCCGACGGTGGTGGCGGTGTCCTGGGTGGTGTTTCCCTTCCTGTGCTGTGATCCTGGATTTGGTTCTTTTTGCACATCACCTTTTGTGTGTGTGTAACGTACGAGTGGGGTGCCTTTCTTTGTTGTTGGACTTCCTCACCCCACATTGTCCCTCACTGTTGGTAAGCCTCAGCCACTGGAGTAGGGTGTTAATCAATAGTTCTGTTTTAAAATACTTTTTTTTTTTTTTTTTTTTTTTAAACTTTGTGAGACCAACATTAAATAAACTTGTTAATTATTTTGTTACCTTGAACCAAGTCTCCTGCCCTTCCTGTATTGCTTACCTGGCGTGGCCTCCCTTTACATTTATAATCATTTACAATTGGGTGCAATTCCCAGGGTGGCGTTGGCGTCGGTTTTTCTCCTCCGCATTCCATAAGCTTAAAATCTGTACCATAACATTGTATGAGCCCTCTACACCACCACAATATGAAATATAGCTGACAGTGAAATAAACCAGACAAGACATAGGCAATCAAATTAAGATGTCACTGTTAGCCAATGTTAGCTAAGCATACATGAAGCAGTCTATGACACAACTAACCTTCTTGGT